>NC_056726.1:1393406425-1393653925 GCF_019279795.1 Protopterus annectens
ATTTACTGGGATGGGGGTATGTTAGGTTGGAAGTTTCTAGAGGTTATGTGTGTTGGGGGGTGTATGTTAATTTTGGCATTAATGTCTGCATCTGTCTTTCAGACTCATGGTGGCCAGATCTGGGGTGAATATCTGATTTTCTATCCACTGGTCAAGATTACACTTAAATAGCGTTAGGGATGGACTCTGCTTCACACAGACAGGGAGACCGTTTTAACTCATGGGGATCCTCTGAGACACATATCTGTCTCATTGACATGTCTTACTTATGTCACAAGCTAAATTTAAATCCTTGGATTTAGTGGTTCTGATGTTGTTCAATTTGTAGATGTGCAAAAGGTTCATCAGAGCTGGACCCAAAGATGCCCTGTATGTTAGGTGTACATTGCCAGTCAGTAACCTGTAGGAGACCAAGTATAGCGATAGGGCTTTAAGATGATCCAGATAGGACACTTTGTTTTTACCCTGGATTCTCCAGGTAAGGAACCTTTCTGGACATTCCAACTGTTGCATTTGTCTGGTCAGGTACATGTTGAAGGAGGCATTGTACTCAATGATGGGTTTGATAAAGGCCAAATAAAGTTTCACTATGACTTCCTTGGACCTGGATGCCATGTCCTTACTTATACGTTGGGTGACATAGATTGATTTTCTTACTACCTTGGCCACATGTTGATCAAAGGCCAGATTACTTTCAACCTATGTTCCCAGATCCCTGACTACCAGGTCAACTCTTAGGGAGTATGTTATCAAGAGAGTAATTAGCCTGGGTGGCAGATTTCCCAAAAGGCACTATAATGTATTTCTTACCATTGAGTTTTAATCCGTGACTTTAGCACCAGTAATTTGTATGGGTTAGACCTTCTTTTAGAATGTTTGCGATAGCTCCCAATTTGCAGTCATCTGTGAACCTGGTCAGCCAACAGCCCTTGACATTAGCCTTTGCCTCCAAGAATTAGATGCTAAATAGGAGAAATCCCAGCACAGAACCCTGAGGTACCTTACTGGTGACTGGTCTGTTAGTGGAGATAGTCTCACTAAACCTGACTACTTGGGTCTTGCTTCTGAGCTAGCTGGCAATCCAGCAAGTTATGCAGGGGCTTTTCCCAGTACAGTGTGTTTGCTAAGTATACCCAAGTGGAGTATTATAGCAAATACCTTAGCCAAGTCCATTGCCTTGGTGACCTTCTCAAAGAAGTCCACCAGTTTTAGTACCTATGGCTTCCCTTGACAAAGCCAAACTAGGTTGGGTCCAGTGTCTAAAGGTTGCTTATGTCTTTATTGATCACTTCCAAAATCATCTGTGCCATGGCATTGGATATTAAACTAGTCAGACTAATAGATATATAGTTTCCTGGGTTGGTTTATGGTCCACCCTTGTGAAGTGGGATATCCATTGCAGTCCTCCATTCTCATGGTTTAAAGTCTGTTTTGAGGATATAGTTAAAAGTGACTCAAGTGGTCCTGATAGGTCATGTTTGAAGCTATTTAGGAGGTTCATAGGTTCATAGGTAGATACTAGGCTATCTGCCCTAGGGCATTTATAAGCCTAGCCAGAGTGTATTTGGCTTCCGCCTCTCTATTACATTAGCCTACTGTGCCTCTGTAAAGTAGGTCACAGAAGGTACCCTTTTAAGATTAGTTTACTGTGCCTCTGTCTAGCAGGGACACAGGAGAGATCCCAGGGGTGAATTTGTGATTTCCCATCCACGCGTCCAAATTTTGCTTGAAGAGGGTCAGCGAGGGGCTATGTCTAACATGAATTGGGATTCTATTCCAGAGTAAGGGGAGCCTCTGGGAAATGAATCTGACCCTCCAGCATGTCCTATTTATTTTTGTGCTGAGGTTTAGGTCCCTGGAGCATGTAGCTCTAAGGGACTTGCATTTTTTGAGGTGGAGCATGTCCATTAATTCTGGGTTTGACATGGCTTTGTACGTCAGGCATAGATCGCCTCTGAGTAGGCGGTAAGCAACTGACTAGAGCTGGAGTTTCTTTAGTCGAGCTGCATAGGACATCTGTTTGTAGCCCATGATCCTCTTGGTGAGGTACTTTTGGGGTCTCTCCAGTTGCTGCAGGTGTCGGGTAAGGTACATCCCAAAAGGGGCATTGTATTCAATTATGGGCCTGATGAGTGATGTGTAGAGGGGAAGAGAGCAGAGGCATCCTGGGATATTGTCAGGGTACCACTGAAGCTGCATTTTTGGCCTTATTGAGTACCGACAGTACCTACTCACTGTTGATAGTTGGGGGGGGGGGTTATGGTGGTAGGTATTTCATGTGAGGAGGAAGGGGAATTGGGGGTGAAGTTTGAGCTGAGTTTGTTTGCCAACAAATATGTTATGTTGCTTTGCTCAGTGAATGTGGCAGCATTCATGACCAGTTCTGTACACTGATGTGTGCTTCATTTGAGCTTTCTGACACAGCTGTAGAAAGGCTTGTAGTTGTCTTTAACCTGTGAGACTACCTTGACCCTATAACTGGCCTTATTGGACTTAATTAGTCCTCTTAGTTTCCTGTTTAGTTTTATTAGAGTGCTCCTTTCATTATGGGAGTTGCTCTTCTTGATTTTAGCCATGACTTTTTTTTTTCCTTTTGTTTTATATCCTGTTAAGATTAGGATTCTACCAGTGTGTTTTGTTTTTAGAGTTTGTTTTGAACTTCCTTCTAGTAGGTATAGCAGCCTGTGTACAGTTATTTACATGGTCATACAGAATCTCTTTAAACAATTCCACATAGTTTGCTGTAAAATCGGGGCTGGGAGTGGCACTAGATTTTGACAAACTATCACCTAATAAGAGGTAGCTTGCTTTGGAATAGTTCCTAATTGTTACAGGTTTTGCTAAGGTTATTGAGTTGATATTTATTTTAAAGGAGACAGCTTTGTGGTCTGACTTCACTAGTGAGGCCATGCCACTGGGGCAGGTGAAGCAGTCTCTCATATTGGTGAGTACCAGGTCCAGTATGTTTGAACCTCTGGTGGGTTTGCACATTATCTGGTCAAAGTCCAAGAATTGTTGTGCCTGTGAGTATGAGGCAGTGTATGTTTCCCAGTCTACAGAGGGATAGTCAAAGCTCCATGAATAGGGTATGTGCTTTAATGGTAAGTCTCTCCTGTAGTTCTAGATACAAACTATGGGATTCTAGGGACATACAGGGTAACTTATAGCTTGCTTGGATATGGTGTGGGGCTTTGTCTGTGATTTGCATGTGGATAAATTCTACTGCATAGTCCTGTTTAACCAACCTAGAATTATACTTGCTGCTGATGTAGATTGAGACTCCTCCATCTTTTGTCACTGTCTATGCAGCGGATCATTTCCAGAGTGAGGAGAGCTTTTACGGTGTTGAGTTTCTTGTTTATGCTCCTATCATTAAGCAGTAACAGTTTTAGGTTTATATGAATTTTATTTGCTATGTAGGTAGGTTTGTCAATTTTGCATTGCCTAAAAAAGGCTCTAAGGGATAGATAAAGTTTTAGCCAATATTTGGAAGCCTAGGGGAGACAGGTACAGACCATCCTTTGCAAATCAATGTGGTTTGTAAACCATGTCTGCCCATTCTGACAAATATTGAATCCCCTGGAAAGACACCAGAAACTAAGCCAATTACTGAAGTCAATCATCTTTTGTTCATACTGTGGCATCATCTTTGGTGAAGTTAGAATGCTGCTCAATGCAAGGCACATATCTGTCTGAGACACATATTCAGAGAGACCAACAATGTCTCTGCTCATATAGTCAAGGGAAGAATGTCTCAGGTCATAGCTCTCACAAATACTATGGTACAATCACAGTGGTACATGTGGTGCAGTGACTAGAGTGCCTGCATAACTTAGCAGAGCTGGGCTCTAGATAAGTAACTGACTGATATCTTCCCTTTGTTCATTCTGTTGCATGGTACAATACAGTCCCTATGACAAGAGTCCTGGATAATATGTTTGCTTGTCATATCAGCTTTGCTCTTGGGGCCCCTCTGGATATAGGCATATATATAGTGTTTGGTGTTTCTTTCAGTGAGTGCTTTAGAGATTGCTGAGAATAGGCACTGCCATTTATAGGCTTGGGAGGTCTTTAAGGTTTGGGGAAGACTGCTTTTTTAGTGCCTCAGCATAAGTTGTCCTGTGTGTGTGGTGGACACTGTGTGGTGGATGTGGTGTGTGTGTAGTGTGTGTGTTCCTGACAAGTTTGTTTGTATGCAAGAGTTTTGCCATCAGGGAAATTGTGCGTGTGCATCTCTCGCATACCATGTTTGTTTCTTTATAGATTAAATGTGTCTGTGAACATGAGACAATTGCTACCTTGCCTCAGGATGCTCATATCTACCAAGCAGGCTATGGAAACATTTGAACATTGTTTATCTATGTTGTTCATACCTGTGTTTGGGTGGGCTACTGTAGGCTGTCGACTGGATTACACAGAGGTCTTCTTGGGTGGCCTATGGGGTTTGGCACTAGACTAGGTTAGATTGTGCTTATTTTTGATAGCAGTGCTATTTAATATTCAGACTAACTGTTATAAGCTTGTCTCTGCACAATGGCTTTGTTTTCACAACAGTAAGTTGCAGGTTTCAGTTCTAAGGGTAGTTATAGATAAAATTTACATTCTGGGTGTTTGTGTCTGTACAGTGCATTGTTAACCCCTTGATGTAAAAACACCAAAAAAGATTGCTTGTGAGTGTAATGCTACAATAAAACAACTTAAACTACCATGATAAGGAAATTCATTTCAAGTATTAGGGACCTTTAGAATGATTTTAATGCAAAAATCAAAAAATAAGAGCAAAAATAAAGCAGTAGCACTCTAAATAGTTAACTAAAATGCAAAAAATAAATCTCTTATCAATTTGTAATAAGGGAGGTTTACTCCAGTGCAATACAGGTTTGCTGGGGGAGGGGGCAATTAGAATTATAGACATTTGGAAAACAGTGGGTGAGGAAGTACTTAAACTGATACTCAACAA
Source organism: Protopterus annectens (assembly GCF_019279795.1). Lineage (NCBI taxonomy): Eukaryota > Metazoa > Chordata > Ceratodontiformes > Protopteridae > Protopterus > Protopterus annectens. Next base: position 1,393,411,386 of record NC_056726.1, read on the forward strand.
GACAATAGCAATAAAAGAGTTGAGGGAGGCACTTTGAAAATCAGATTCTCATTATGGGTGGAAGCCAGAAACCCAGACTTTTAAAACCATAGCAAGATAAGGGTTGGAGGGCTGGGAAGAAAATAAACTGGAGCTCTAGTCCTACGGTTAGAATTTCAGAAACTTTTAGCTTAATGTCTCAGTGGGGCTGGGGCAGACTCAAAGAACAGGGGAAAAAAAGTAGCAAGGTAAAGATGAAGACACTGGAATGCTTCTTTAAGCAGGTATGTACAGCTATAGAAAGTACCAAAGCCCAAATCCTGGAGCAGAATTCATAATACTGCCAGTACTGCATTCCCACCATACAGTAAGACACCAGACTATGCAGAAATTTGGCAGTAATTCTGTTTATGGACATAAATGCTGTAATAAATGATTAAATGAGGCTCAAATCTGGCAGTAGATCACAGTTCTGCCACAACTGTGAAAGAAACTACAAGTCTGAGGCCTGCGACTGGGTTCAAAATACAAAAAGTTATATTTTCCTTGTAATTCTACTTATGGAAGTTTAAGTGCATTATACTGTATGAACAATGTAAAAATCTTGTTGTAATACATAATCTTCCTACAAATGGAAATGAAACTGCAGGATTTAGGCCCTGGAACAAACTAAAAAAATGCAAACTTTTTTTGATAAAATATGGGCAAAAAAAGCAGAGAAGCACAAAATACTATTACCACACAGGTCACTATAAGTACAACTTAAAATATTTAAACAAAATTTTAATAAAGCTTTTTTCTTCCCTTTTAATGAAAAGCTTGTCTCTCATGTTTGGGGTTTCCAATCTCTCACAGTCTAGAACAAAAGACCCTGGGTTGATGTTTCTCTGTGCTAAAAATAGTATACTTGCTAAAGACAGATCCAATCAAATAAAGACAATACTGGAGCTCCAGCTTATGGTTAGAATTTCAAAACGTTTTAGCTTAATGTTTCAGTGGGGCTGGAGCAGACTCAAAGAACAGGGAAGAAACAGTAGCAAGGTAAACAGACATGGACTGGAATGTAACTTTAAGCAAGCATATACAGTTATATAAACTACTGAAGCACAAATCCTGGAGCAGAATTCACAATATTGCTACTACTGCAATCTCATCACATACAAAGGCAACAGGCTATGCAGCAATTTACCATTAATGCTGTTTATGAAAAAAATTGTAATAAGTGAGTAAACGAGGATCAAATTTGATGGTACATCATAGTCCTGCCACAACTGTGAATAAAGCTACAACAGTAGGGCCCCAGATAGGGTTAAAATACAGAAAGCTACCTTTTACTTGATAGACACATATGGCCTACCTTATACAGCTTGCTATTACCTCAGCCTTTTAATAGGGCAAGTGGTTTAGAAAAATGATGATGATGATGATATGATAATGGCATTTACTGTGAGGGTTATTAATAGAAATATGCTTAATCTCTTAAAAAGGGTGATTCTAGAAAAATGAGGGTCAATTAGTTTATCTGATGACAGCAAATTTTATGACAATGAACTTATCTGTGGTGAGGGTAAGGTTGAGCAGGATGATAGAAGATTCTCTAGAGAGGTCAGTAACATTAAGTATTTTTACAGCTTATGCCTCAGCATTTTATAGGTTCATAGGTGTGTACTAGGCCAACAGCCCTGGAGCCTTTACAAGCCTATCCCATAGAAGTTCCCTGGCATCATGCCGCCATTAGTTCCTGGTACCTCTATCAAGTAGATCCACGTGAGTGATCCCCAGGGTGAATTTTCTATTTCCCATCCACTCATCAAGATTTCTCTTGAAAAGGGCCAGTGAGGTGCTCTGCTTGACATGTATGGGAATTCCATTCCAGAGCATGGGCAGTCTCTGGGTTATGAACCTGTCCCTCCAGCATGTTCTGTTGATTGTGGTATTGAGGTTGAGGTCTCTGGAACATGCGGTGTGGAGGGATTGGGATTTCTTTAGGTGTAACATTTCTAACAGGGCTGGGTCAGACATGGCTTTGTAAGTCAAGCAGAGATCCCCTCTTAATACACGATATGAGACAGAGAAAAGCTGGAGTTTTTTGAGTCTGTCCATGAAGGGCATGTGTTTAAGACCTATTATTCTCTTCATGAGGTACTTTTGTGGCCTTACTACCTGTTGCAGATGTTTAGTGAGGTACATACCAAATGGTGCATTAGACTCGATGATTGGTCTAATGAGGGAAGAGTAGAGGGAGATGATGACCTCTTTCTTCCTGGATACAAAACCCTTGGTAATGAGATGTGCCACATAGAAGGACTTTCTGACCACAGTGGCAATGTGGTATTCGAAGGAGAGGTTGCTGTCAACCTATGTCCCCAGATCTCTTATAACACCTTCAGTGTTCAGTGGGCTACCATCAATGTGATAATGAGTGGGAACTAAGTTTTTCCCAAAGGGAATGACGGCACATTTTTTTGGCAAAAAGTTTAAGGCTATGGTTTTGACACCAGTCGTTGGTCTCAGTGAGGCCTTTCTGTAGGATATCTACATCACTTGGGGAGTTAATAATGGCTCCCAGCTTGTAATCATTGGTGAACCTGGTCAGCCAGAGTCCCTCCATGTTGGGCTGGATTTCTGAGAAGTAGATGCCAAACAGGGGAGGACCCAGTACCGATCACTGTGGGACTCCAATCGTGACTGGTCGGCAGTCTGACTTGGAGTCTGCTACTTAACTAGATTAAAGCTGCTTTCTCTGACAAACAATTGTGGTATAATAAGATGGAATCTTTTCCATCATTCTCTATCAAAAGATGTCCTATTTATTTGTACTATCCAATTTCTTTATCTATTTTTTCTCCAATGCTTAAGTTCATGCAAAGAATATTATGTAAAAAACTTTTAGAATGTTTATGATTCTTTGAACTATTCGACCTCTGTATTATTACAGTGTCCTGTGATTTTACTATGTGCTCATATGTTAAATGTATTTATTTGTGAGAATTTTTTTCCCCAGGCCTCTGCCAAAAAGTGACATGCAAGACATCCCATTCGGACTATATCAGCAAACAAATACTAAGTGAATAAAAACATATGCAATATTCCTCCATCTATATCATTCCAAGACTCTTTAGAAGCATTGAGCAGAGTTATTTATAAAAAAATAAGCCTTTAGTTTTATATAGATCTTTCTTTTACATTTCTTCAGAAAGTTTATAACATGTTTGATAAGGCAAGCTCCTTGTGCAAAATCCTTATACTCCCGATACTGAGCAAGTTGGTATGTGTTCTGTTAAATCAAATGTGGATAACTGATCCATGCATCATGTTCTACAGTTGTGCACTAAATAATGTGTGTTTTCCTCAGGTAACAGTCTGCCATTATTTAGCAGGCTGCTATTAATTAGCAAGTGCCTATCATGTTTTATAATATTTTTTAAACTTAATTAGCAAACAAACAGTAAAGTAGTAGATTATTAAGTGCACCAAAGTAAATAGCCCCCCTTTCACTTAAAAATCTATTGTTTCACATTTACTGTAATTCTGATTATGCTTAGAAAAGACATGCATAATTTAAGAACCACCCCTGTCCAGATAATGTTTTCAATCAACTTACGGATTTTCTGCGCCATTACATTTCTTTGTTAGTCAAGATGCTCATACCTTTATTTACAAATTAGAGAACAATTGTGAGGAAAAAAGACATTATTTAATGGATTTTTTGTGTATTGAAATTTAGAATATTTTATTTTCTGTGGAGAGGGAAAGAAGGCAGCCCTTGCATAAAAGAAAGAAAAGTTTTCACAGAATTCTTCTCACAGGCAGGTTGATAATTATAGATCTGAAAGAAAGGAAATGCAAGTTCCCATTGGAAGGAGGTTTTATGGATCAATCCATTCAGAACAAAGCAAGTCTTCAGCAGTTAAATGGTTTCTTCTTTCACCCATTTGAAAGCAGGTCTTACATCTCTTCTGTCACCTTTCATAGTGGTGGCAGTGTGACAAAATTCAGTAAATCAGACCATCCTGCAAAAGTTTTTACTACCATTCAATCTACCCACAAAGTCTTACCCTCTCTGTGAACACTGGTTCTTGGAGCAGTACTAGAAACAGTCTCAGTGAGGGTATTTTGTAAATAGGCAATACTCTTGCATGCTTCCACAGCAATGATTGTCACGCAAGTGTACCTTGGTAGTTAGGCTCCTTTCCTTCCTAGGCTACTTTTGTAAAGTATTTGGTAGTTCAATATGCAAAATATCACATGAGAGAATTTTATCACTACCCAGAAGACTACAAAATCAGATCCCTTTTCTTTATATGGAAAGGAAATTGTGGTAAAGGATATAGTACACTTGCCTTTGGTGTTGGACGACCAGAAGGCTGTGGGTTCTATTCTCACTCCAGGTGATTGGACTGCTAAAAAATACATCATCGTGATCAACCCCTTTTTTTCTGATTTTCTACATGGGGTTGGGAATGTTGTGTCAATTGATGCGATCTCTCTTGATTAAATGCCACACTCCTGCCTTCTTTGACACTCATGCCTGACTGCTGCCGATCATCTCTCACACAGTCCATCTACTTCTTTGCTGGCTGCCCTCATTTCCTTTTGCCTTCTTCCTCTCTGTCGCAAATATTCTTCACCAGATTTTCTTCTGCTTTTCTGCATGTGCCCAAACCACAGTAATCTGTTCTCCTTGATCTTTTCTGAAATTGCAGCGACTTCGGCTTCTACTCTTATGTCCTCATTCCTTTGTCTGTCCCACAGTGTGCAACCTACCACCTGTCTCCACTTCATTTCCATCACCTCTAGCTTCCTCAACTGATCTGTCTTTACTGCCCTGGCCTCTGTTCCATACAGAAGTACTGGTCACACTACTGTTTTGTATACCTTACTTTTCAGCTTCTTTGGCATTCTCCTGTCATACACTATACCTGACAATTTATGCCAGTTGGCTGCAGCCCCTCTGATTCTAGCTTTGACCTCTTCATTCAGACTTCCCTTCTCCTCAAACATGCATCCCAGATACTTGAAGCTGTTAACCTGTTTAACTGTCTTCTTTTCTAGCTGTTTGGCTTTTACTGATTCCACTATTTGCTGCCATTACCACTGTCTTATCTATATCTGTTTCATTCCAAGTGCCTTCAGTTTTGCATTCCACTCGCCTAACCTTTCTTGAAGTTCTTGCTCAAAGTCTGCCTGTAATGCCACATCACCTGCATACAGTAACTCTGTTGACATGTCCCATCTGACCTATGTGCTAATGTAGTCCATCACCAGTTTGAACAGCAGTGGGTTCAGAGCTGAACCCTGATGCACACCCATTCCCAATGGGAACCCTTCTGTGAGATTGATCACTGTTCATATTTGAGTCATTGGGTCCTTGTACATGGCCTTCACTAACTCTACCAATGTTCCATAGACTTTAAACCCCACAGGACTCTCCAAATCAGCTTTCCTGGGACCTTGTCATATAATTTCTCCAAGTCTAAGAATGCCCATTTGGACTGCGGATACATACAAAAAAGAAAAATAAAAGCAAACCATCATTCAGTATTATATGACCCATCAATAGAAATCAATTTTCCAAGTCACCCCTTTAACCACAACCAATATTTAATTTTAAGAATTGTGGTATATTTGCAAATGAATGCAACACAATGAGATCCGCAAATACGGCGGGGACATGGACTGAACTACTGTGATCAAACAACGAGAATGTCCATCGCCAAGGGTGAAAATAACTTAGGTTTAATGTGGCAGCTCCAAATTGGAAATAAATCAAATAAACAGCAGTCCGGTTTCAGCCAAAAATTAGCCTTCTTCAGAGCTATAACCATACAAAGCACACACAATAAGTTTAAATAGTAAGCCTAATCACAATACAGCATCTCAATGGACAATCAATTTAACTTAGTCAGGCCAGGTTTAAACAAACCTCCCCACCTGATAATCCAACAGGATTCTTTTTTATTTAACATATAATGCCAACCAGTTTTAGACATTCTACTCTCTGTAACCCTGCCAATTATAATGAATTTAAACTGAGCAGTGGTGTGGGTCATAGTGTGTTCAAATAATGAACTGGACATCCTTTTATTTCTTATGTCACTGAGGTTCTTGGAAATGCGAACCCTCAGTGACCTAGAGGTTTGCCTCACAAAAAAAAGCAGAATAGGAGCAAGTAGCTAAATATATGACCCAGTTGGCACTACAATTGCCAAAACACAAAATGTCATAAACTTTAGAGGTATTGCTGCTGGTGAATGCTTTGCTCTTCAGTACATGGGTACATGCTGAACAGTGACCGCAAGGAGTGCCCTACCAATTTGTCCCCAAATAATGTAACCTGCTGTGTATTAGAGGGCATCTTATGTTTATAATGATTAAAATAAGAGCCCAACGTGGGACCTCTGCAATAAGAGAAGAGACATTTCGAAGAAAGAAGCTCACACAGCTTGTTATTGGCCATAAGAATGTCCCAATGATGATCAATAATCTGCTTGAAAGTGTTAATGTTCTGCCCAAAGGTGGTAACAAGACGGACCGGCTCAACTGGGTTATTAACCTTAGAAATATGTTGGTATTGTAACAAGGAAGATCTGGGTTATTGTGCGGCAAATTGACTAGCCTTGTTGATGTTATCAGTATCATATCCTCTATGAAGGAATCTGTTTTTCAAATCCTGTTGATAAAAGTCATAGGAATTCTCAGATGAACAAATGCATCTTATCCTTAGAAATTGGGATTTGGGGATGTTGCAGATGATGTGTCGAGGGTGATGACTGATGAAGGTGTTATATTGGGGATATTTATGAAATACCTCAGTCCTAAGTGTATGGTCAGCCTGTCTGTTAATAGTGACATCCAAAAATGTAATTTGATTGATATTGTAATTTAATGTGAATTTATGCCCCACTTGTTCTCAATGAGGTACTGTACAAATTCCTGTACATATATATGATCCCCCCTCCACACCATCCAGCAATCGTACAGATATCGCCACTAAATATCAATTTCATCAAGATATAAGTTATGGCCGGCATCATAAATAAGTTGTTCCTCTATATAACCCATGAAAAGGTCTGCATAAATGGGGGCAAAAGAAGCCCCCATGGCGGTACTTTTCACCTGCCAATAACATTTACCATGGAAATACAACACATTCTTGATTAACACATGTTCTGTAAGGCAAACAAGTAAGGTGTTAAAACTTGGTGAGTATAAATTAGCTTTGTCTAGCCAAAATTGAATGGCCTCTAACCCAGCCCAATGGGGAATGTTGGTGTACAGGGCAGTCACATCCAATGTGCACATTAACCAGCTGGAATCCAACTGTGTGTCCATCGTGACCTGTAAAAATTGAGTAGTATCTTGTATCCTGGCCCTGACCATGGATAAAAGGGATTGTAAATATTTGGTGAGAAATGCAGCTAAAGGTTCTGTAAGTGACCCTCTGCCCAATACAATTGGGATGGGTCTTTATGAATTTTGGGCAATAAATAAAGGTATTGAGATTAGGGGTCAGATACAGTCAAGTGATACATGGTTTGCTTATTAATGATACATTCTTCCAGGGCAAGGTTCAAGAATATGTCTATTTCCTGTTTAAATTTTTGTGTTGGATCTAGTGGCATGTGCATGTAGAACTGGCCGTTAGATAATTGCCTTTCGGCTTCTGCCAAATACATTGGCCAATCCATAACCACGACCGCCCCACCTTTATCAGCTGATAATATGACCAGGTCATGGTTATTCCTAAGATTAGTTAACATCTCTTGTTCCTGTCTGGTAAGGTTGTGTTTCATGCTGGTAAAGAGAAACTTATTAAAGTGTAAATCTTTGAGCACACAATCCTTAAATATAGCAACGTGTTTGTCCATGGGTGGCATGAAAGAAGTTTTCCGGAAATGAAAATCAGTAGATCTTTGAGCTTGAGTGCCATCCGCAAAAAACAATCCGAACCACAAAAGGAGGGGGAGTGTCCATATTAATTAAAGACACCCACACCTCTGGGTTAGTGGCAATGCATGAAGCATCGGAGACCATCCATGTGCAACTAACCATGGGCAAAACTGCTATACAACTTGTAGCATGCTACAGACTACCCTCTCAATCTCAGGAACTCCATTCAGCATTCCTGAAGACACTGGAGGATATGAATGTCTCACCAAATACCATCATATTGGGAGACTTCAACTATCCAAACATAGACTGGATGCATTATTCAAGACCCAACACCCTAGCCCAAAGGTTCCTGGAATTCATCAACTCAAATGCGATGGAACAACTAGTCACCTCCCCCACAAGGGGAAATAATATACTTGACCTGATCATCACAAACACGGGGACAAAATGCTCAACACCGGAAGTATACCCCTCGCTAGTGAGATCAGAATACAAACTAATAACCCTAGATATTCATATCCCACCTCCACCCCCAGCACAAAAGACCACAGTGAGAAACATCTCAAAAGCCGACTTTACACTCCTTAGGACTGAAATGGTATCCTTCAAGCCCCCTGGGCCAGTGGAAACCACATCCCACACTGCTGAATCCTTCACAGATGCTTTCTACGGGCATCTCCAAGAATGCATGGATCATGCAATCCCAAATAAAACCAAGACCCTTTCCACCAAAGGCAGGCATCCTATCTGGTGGACCCCAGCCATAAACAAACTTTATAACAAGAGAAGGAAGCTACTGCAAGACAGAGCAAAATCCCATAAAGGGAAGGCATCTCTGATCAGCACTAGCAAAATACTACGTTCACTCATAAAATCATCAAAGGCCAACTTCGAGAGAAAAATCGCTAATGACACTAAAGATAACCACAAGGCCTTCTTCAGTTATATTAGAAACCTGGGCAGAAACCCTCAGATATGCTCAGAGTTAGTTCATAATGGCAAAAAATACACTGAACCCACAGATATTGCCAACATACTGGCAGACAGGTTCAGTGCAAATTTCTCCCCTCTCTCTCTCCCAAAAGACGAAATAATTATCTCAGCTGAATGCAACCTCCCTGACATCTCAGATGTCCAGGTGAGAGCTTCTCTCAGCAAAGCTAAAAATACAGCATCCATGGGACCTGACGGTGTCCCGGGTTGCGTGCCACATGAACTTCTAGAGGAGCTAAACCCACACATAAGAACGCTGTTTAATCTTAGCCTTGCTACAGGATACATCTCTGAACACTAGCGTACAGCTACAGTGGTCCCACTCCACAAAGGTGGCACCTCTACAGACCCTGGAAACTACCGCCCCATAAGCTTGACCAGCCTGGTCTGCAAAGCTATGGAAAGGATCATTATGGAACTCATAAACAAAGACATCGGGGACCTACAGACAATTGACCCTACCCGGTTCGGCTTTGTAAAAGGCAGATCCTGTCTTTTAAACCTGGTGGACTTTTTTGAAACAGTCACTAGAGCCATTGATGAAGGCAAAGCAGTTCATACAGCCTACCTGGATCTGGCAAAAGCCTTCGACACAATACCCCACTCAGGCATCATAGACAAGCTCAACAGCTTAAATGTAAACCCGTTTGTCACAAGATGGGTTGCAAACTGGCTAAAGGACAGAACCCACAAAGTCAGAATAGCTGGAGCTATGTCAGACTCTAAGCCAGTCACAAGTGGAGTCCCACAGGGCTCTGTCTTGGGACCCCTCTTGTTCGGCATCTATTTCTCAGACATGCAGGCAAACATAGGGGGGTTGTGGCTGACAAAGTTCGCAGACGACTGCAAACTAGGCGCCATAGTCGATACACCAGCTGACACATGCATCCTCCAGAAGGGCCTCACAGAAACAGACGACTGATGCCAGAGTCATGGCCTTAAACTAAATGCCAAAAAATGTATAGTCATCCCCTATGGAAAAAACAAAGTACCCACAAATTACCACATAGGTGGTAATCCATTAAGTACGGAAAAAGTAATCAGAGACCTGGGGACCCAAGTTGACAGTGACCTCTCATTTGACACCCACGTCACCAAAGTGGTTAGAAAGACCTTCTACCTTGCCCACCTTATCATGAAGGGATTCACATCCATATCAAAGGATGTCATTGTACCCTTATATTCCTCCCTTATCAGGCCTATGATTGAGTACAATGCCCCATTTGGTATGTACCTCACCCAGCACCTGCAGCAGCTGGAGAGACCCCAAAAGTACCTTACCAAGAGGATCAAGGGTTTCCAGCATATGTCATATGCTGCCAGACTAAAAAAGTTCCAGCTCTATTCAGTAGCATACCGCCTGCTCAGAGGTGATCTGTACCTTACGTACAAGGCCATGTCCAATTCAGAATTAATGGACATGCTCCACCTCAAAAAATCCAAATCCATCAGAGCCACGAGAGCTAAAGATCTAAACCTCAGCACAAATATGAATAGGACATGCTGGAGGGACAGATTCATAACCCAGAGGCTTCAAGCATTCTGGAACAGGATACCTGTCCATGTTAGGCAGAGCCCCTCACTGACTCTCTTCAAGAGAAATCTGGACGAATGGATGGGTGATCGTAGGTTTACCCCGGGGGTCATCTCTGTGTCATTGCTAGACAGAGGCACAGTAAACTAAATTTAATTTAATTTGTACACTTTTGTATCATTACATGGGGTGGCAAAAGCCACATACACTTTGGCTAGGCTTATAAATGCCCTAGGGCAGATAGCCTAATACTATACTATGAAACTATGAAACAATCGGCACAAATTTGAAACATCATTGGCAAATGTGTCCTCATTGAGAAAAAAAGCAGGGACAAAATTTAGACCCTTGTTAAGCAATTTTATTTCAGTTTCAGACAATGAGTAGATGGAAATGTTATGCACATTATTAGTTTCTCTTAGTGTGCTAGAATCAAATCCTAAAGATGTTGAATAGTGTACACATGACCTGTGTTTCCTACCCCCTCTATGCTTGCCCCCCCAAAGGGTCAGTACTTAGACGTCTCTTAGCTACCAGTTACACAGAGGTGGGGGTGATTTTGATATCAGTAGTGGAAGATGAACGTTTTTTGTTATTAGGGGAGTTGTTTTGTTTTATACTGCATCAGCATTTTCTTTACAGGCAACTGTTTGATATTGGACTATATACTGTTTTTTTTTTACTGGGTTTATACATTTGGTGTGAACTGTGTTTCAATATATTGTTATTTTGATTTACATTTGCATTTTTTAGCACTGTTCAGGTTTTTTGTTGGGGCCACTGTTATATTTAACTAAATAATTTTAGGGTTTCCCTATAAATATTATGGATCTTACTAAATTCCTACAAGGTCTCTATGCAGACAGGGATGACCTGAATGTTTTTGGATTGGGACAAACCTCTACAAACAATTCCACATTGGGCCCTAATAATCCTGAACATATATGCTCATCATCTTTTCTTAACTAACTAAGAGCATGAAGTCCCTTAGAACCAATGTATGGCATCTCAAACCTTTTAAGGCATATAAGGTACAGGGTATTTTTCCACGCGGCCTTAGGGTTTGCATTCAGCCTTTAGTTAGTCTGGCAGACGATTTACTATTAGATGAATGGCCAGCATAAGGCATCCATGGCCTTTTTGAAATCCTTATCCCATATTATGAGCGGACAATAGATAAGTTCATTCTTGAAGTCAAAACGATATGTGAAGAGGTAACATGTTTTGAAGGGGAACCTTTTTTTGATAAGTATGTCAACCAACTGGCCAAGGATTTACTCACATTAGAGCAACAGCTCAAAACCAAGAAGACCCATAAATTCAACCATGACATCACGGATTATGAGAAAGGCACAACCTCCGGGTTACAGAAAAATGTTACATTTGTTGAGCAGGATAAGATCAAATCAGTTTTCAAAAGAAAGAGACCTCGGTCCATACTAAAAGAGGCCCCAATGGGTGCAGTGGCACTTCAGGGGAGGATTCAGCCTCCTCCACTGATATCAAAATCATCTCCCATCTCTGAGTCACCGGTAGCTAAGAGACATCTAAGTACTGACCCTTTAGGGCGGGCAAGTGTAGAGGGGGTAGGAAACACCTGTCCCGTAAACACTATTCAACATCTTTTGGATTTGATTCCACCACACTACGAGAAACTAATAATGTGTATAACATCCCCAACTACTTATTGTCTGAAAATGAAATAAAATTACTTAACAAGGGTCTAAATTTTGTCCCTGTTTTTTTTTTGCCAATGATGTTTCAAATTTTTGCCGATTGTTGAATTTAAGATTGCTTTTTGCGGATGGCACTCGGACTCAAAGATTACTGATTGTCATTTCTGGAAATCTTCTTTCATGCCACACATGGACAAACACGTTGCTATATTTAAGGATTGTGTGCTCAAAGATTTGCACTTTAATAAGTTTCTCTTTACCAACATGAAACACAACCTTACAAGACAGGAGCAAGCAGTGTTAACTAAGCTTAGGAATAACCATGACCTGGTCATATTATCAGCTGATAAAGGTGGGGTAGTCGTGGTTATGGATTGGCCAATGTATTTGGCAGAGACCGAAAGACAATTATCTACTGGCCAATTCTACATGCATATGCCACTATATCCAACACAAAAATTTAAACAGGAAATAGACAGATTCCTGAACCTTGCCCTGGAAGAAGATATAATTAATAAGCAAACCTTGTATCACTTGACTGTATCTGACCCCCAATCTCAATACCTTTATTTATTGCCCAAAATTCATAAAGACCCATCCAAACCACCAGGGAGGCCAATTGTATTGGGCAGTGGGTCACTTACAGAACCTTTAGCTACATTTCTCACCAAATATTTACAACCCCTTTCATCCATGGTCAGGGCCAGGATACAAGATACTACTCAATTTTTACAGATCGTGATGGACACACAGTTGGATTCCAGTTGGTTAATGTGCATATTAGATGTGACCACCTTGTACACCAACATTCCCCATTGAGCTGGGTTAGAGGTCATTCAATTTTGGCTAGACAAGGCTAATTTATACTCACCAGGCTTTAACACCTTATTTGTTTGAAGACAAACCAAATGATGCCAATATCCACAGCAGGTCAGTCCAGAAAGTATAGCCAAGAAAACACTGGAGAGATTTAGCTGAATTCATTTAAAACACTAAGCATGTAAAAGGATATGTATGTTGATTCTGATGAAGTTTTTTTAATGAAAGCACTCAATCCTTATTAGTGTGGCATCACCAGAGATAATTTCCATGATGAAAAAAACTGTAGACAGGTTTCCTCTGAAACAACAGCATTCATAATTAATGTAAGGATAAATCTGTTGAATGGACAACACAGTTTAACATTTTCTTTCAAAAACACAGACAATGCAATCCAACCATTAATTACAACTCTTTGAGTGGGCGAGAATAAATAGACTGCAACACTCTCAAACTTTTCTCATCAATATCATAGGCCATCAAAACATGCCATGCTTGTATGTGGTTTGAATTATCAAAAGCCTTTTATACATCACACAACAATAGTCTTAGAGTCTGATGTTCATATAAAATACTATTTACTTAAACAATGACAATAAATCTTGCAAACATTTACCTGAAATCCCATAAACCCCCTCTTCAACAGCAAAAGACATAACCTTACCAATCATGTACTACAAAATCTTCATAGTATCCTGTAAGCAGAAATATCTAAAGATTTTCACCCTTTTCCCAAATAAAGTTAAGCTAACCTTGCAAATTTCTGATCAACATATGCCAATATCAAATCAAATGTTCAAAAAAAAAAAACTTTCTGAATATCATTTAACTTCTTATAAATACTATAACCAATACAATCTATTCCAGAAACACTATTAACACTTACTTGTGTTAAACAATCATTTAATTCTTATTTCTAATTTTGCTTTCAAACATTCATTGATGTTCTATGCCAAACATTTTACCCTTTAAATGATACAAAGAAGATGACTGAGGCACACCCCACCTCAATGTAACATATTGTTTCACATAAGTTAGAAAATCTATACGAGATGTTAACATAACCATAGAAGAAGAAACTAAAAAAGGCATACATCCTTCTTCAGAAGGATTTACCTAAAAGGGGGAAATATGCCTTTTTTACCCTGTATTAGGAAACTTGTCTTTTAAGCATACTTTTACCTCTAGAAAAATTGGCGATATTGTAGTTGAGGGCCTCACCAGTTAGTTTTGCGCAGAAGTGGGCGTGTTGCAAATTGAGTGACAACCCGGTCTGCATATTACTTGGGGTTTTCGACAAACTGGCAATAAATTCTATATATATTTTTTTAACATTTTAGGTCGATTAAAACTTGCCGTTATACACAATATGTGCATATCAAAGTTCAGTCATGCTGCAACACCCTGTAATACTTAAAGACTTAACCCCACAACTGAGTAAAAGAAAGAAGCGGTTACACTTCCGTACGATTGCGTGCTCTACTGACAGCACATAACCGTTCAAAGTGTCAATATGAGATTTTGGTGACTGTTTGACTGTTAAAAGCACTGTGACAATGGAAACACTTTAGTTTAAATAAGAAGCTATTATGTTGTATCAAATCCATAATTTAGCAGTTGGCAGTCCTCTTAAGAAACTGAAATACCCCAAGGTCAAGAAAGTGTTTTTTTTTTGTTTAAATGTCGTTCACGCCATACCGGTAATTTACTTCAGTTTACTGTTATATTTACTGTCCTATTACAACATCAAGTACACTTTTTTTCTTCGGTTGTACATTCGGAGGGAATGCATATTCATGAATGACATATCACTGGGGTGGGTTTTGGGCGTGGCTTGCTACTGCGCATCTGGTGAGGCCCTCAACTACAATATCTCCAAAAAATTAGCCTCAAGTATAGCAGGCTCTTTTCTAAAACATTCAGCCTCATTCATATCTAAGTAAGTGATATAACACTGAAGTAAATTAGTATATCTTGACAATCTTGAAATAAGTTTTCTCCCATAGAATATATGTGTTCTGTATTTATTCTTGAAAGAAATCCACCGATCTTCCCATGTAAGAAAAAATCCTTTGAAGCCAAACAATCATTCAAAATAGACCTACTAAAATATTTAACCCTTTAGACATAGTACATTGTCCTTCTAGCCATTTCATTCTTTTACCAAGTCATACTTTAGATGACTATCCCAACAGTAGACCAAATGTTGAAATGTTTTGAAATTCCTGATCATAAAATACTACTTTTAAATTCATAATAACTTCTAGAAAAAATAATCAATTTTAGCTTTAGCAAATCCCCCTGTTGCAAATAATCACACCTAAAATAATTATAATAATAGTAATAATATAATCCCCTTTTGACCTATATAAAGGTGCTCTGTATCTATAACTTGAGGTATAGTCTTAACATCAGTAGAACAAGCATATATATGTTGGCACAAATTATAGGTGAAGTCTCTCCCCGGGATTCATGAACCTTGCGCCAGGCGCACGCATGGCGTAGGCGCCACAACAGCAGACATGGCCGCCGAGCGATTCAGGTACGATCCAATCCCACGTGCACCACCGGCGTACGCCTGAGTTGCGCCGCTTCCGGCGTAGGTATGTTAAACACCCCATGTGCGGTGTTGCACCATGCAAATGAAGGCAAGTAGCGATTCACGAAGTGGCGCAGGCGTAGCATAACAGCACGGCAATGTAAACCAAAAAAAACGGTTTACATATATCCAAACATGACATAGGAGTAACGGAAGGATGCCAACGTCAGGTGTCATACTGGTGCAACATGCCAATGGGGAAAGACACCGAGAATGTCAAAAGAAAACATGCAGAAAATGTAAATAACGACATAAATGGTATGTACGCAAAAACCACAGCAGAACCCCAGGACATGTCCACGGAAGGTGCGGGACAATGAAATAATATGACAATGTCATAAAAGAGCAGTATAAGACACATCAGCATCACAGCCACAATACACCATAGTATGCATGGAAAGCCACAACCACAGCCCAAGGGTTGCCAAGGAGTGGCGGCGGTGTCTGGTGCCATAACCATGTATTAGTAGTCAATGCCATGCAAATGAGGCAGATAATACTGAATCGCAAAACCCCCGCCGGCATAAGGCTGCACCAAACGGCGCAGCGGTAATACACCGAGGAGTGGCCTAGAGGGAATACATGTCAATCTCAGAGGGGTGTGCCACTGTAGGAGGAAGCACATTGGAGCCCAGCAAACATGGACTGTACAATGCACATCACAGCATCAGGACTGGCGTGTGAGGAAATAGATGCGCTGAGAGTACACAATGCGCGCACAGATGCATGTGCACGAGGATGACTACGTTCCCCAACCCAGTCATGTGACGGCCGCCCCGTCAACAACCACAGATATAGGAAGGTGATGCGGAGAATATGAGGAAATGCGGAAGCAGTGTAATTAGAGTCGTAATGAGCAATCAACACCAATCAACCCACGAAGGGCAATCGGCGGCAGCTGACAACTCTGCATGCAGAATCCCGCAAAATGGGAAAGGGGAGGCATATGAATGCAAAGAAAGTAGGGGATGTAGCAGAATTGCAAAGAGCGAAGAACCGATACAGCACAGCCAAGTAGAGAGGTAGCATAACGGTGGCGGCAGACAAAATGCATGAGATGCTATGTGCCTGCAGGATGCACTCCAGGAAATAGTAGGTGCAATGTGCAGAAACAGTAAATTAAGGTGTAAAGCTAAACCAATGCAGGCAAGTGTAATGTAACACCAAAGGCAACAGCGTTGCAGTGCCAACGGTAAAACACGGAAGATAACCCACAGATACGGCAGCACAGACACACCCAATGACATCACCGGGTGTACAGCACAACACTATAAAGTGTGAATGCACACAACACACAGCGCGTATTCCCAAACGCTGCACCTTATGGTGTAAACACATGAGGAACTTTTAAAATGTATATGTTGGGTGCTGCCATGGCCATGATGCATCGGCATGTGTTAGAGACAGACGGAGTTGCGGAGGAGGGTGCCGACAACTACCGTAGGCCTCAGAGGAGAAGGAGAGTGTTCAGACCAAGGGTGACCTACCAGGGGCTGCAAGACCTGGAAATAGTAGAGTGTTACAGGGTGGACAGGGACACATTACAGCAAATAATGGAGCTGTGCCGGCCACGCCTGAGAACAAGAGACAACAGAGGGGAGCCCATCCCAGTGGACACAAAGGTATGTGTAAGCTTGCAAATACTGGCAACAGGTACCTTTCAAAGGCCAACCGGGGATATAATGGGCATCTCACAGGCATCAACATCCAGGGTACTACACCAGTTTCTGGATGCCATGTTACGACATGCCCATGAGTATATATACTTCCCCAGATCTCAGGAGGAGTTGGCTAGCAATATGCGCCACTTCCACCGTGTGGCACAATACCCAGAGGTACTGGGTGCGATAGACTGTACGCACATAGAAATCAAGTCACCACCTGGGGAGCAGGGTAGACGCTACATAAACCGCAAGGGATTCCCCTCCATCAATTGCCAGGTCGTGTGCAATGTGCAGGGCATTATCATGGATGTGTGTGCTGGCAGCCCTGGAAGCTACCACGACTCCCATATCTGGCATGCCTCACAGCTGTATCAGGTATTCACCAGGGGGGACATCACACAAGGTCACCTTGTGGGGGATGCTGGCTATGCACTGGAGCCGTGGATGATGACACCCATCAGAAATGCACACACACACATGCAAGAACGCCATAATGAGGCACACGCACAAACCAGAATAATCATAGAGCATGTGTTTGGGATGTTGAAATCACGGTTCCGGTGCTTGGATACATCCGGTGTTGCCTTGCAGTAATCTCCAGGCACATGTGCCCACATATTCATAGTATGTGCTATGCTACATAATATGATCCTGCGGAAACAGCTGCTGCAGGGACATAATGGTGTAGGGCCACCAAGCCCGCCACAACTGCCAAGGCAAGCACAGGCACAGAGCGTTCAGCACCATGAACACACTGTGCCAGCCCCAGTAGGCAGACGGAGGCATACCCAATATGCCTATGCCTTGGCAAAGAGGGAACGTATAGCACATACTCTGACAGCGTAGGCCCCATGGACTGACACCTCCCTACCTGCACACACAGTGAAATGGACGGCACACAAACATGGCCGCCCATAATGTGTACCGTATGGGCGGTTCCATGTGTGACTCCAACATAGGTAGCACCCAAACACTGCACACCCAACAGCCAGCGGAGCATGGAACGCCAACACCTCAACTGCACGCGGGTCTGACAGCAGACGGCGTAGCCGTATGCTGCCACATTCGGCGCAAGGTGTCTACATATGTACATATGTGCATACACAAATATGCAGATAGATATCATTACACACGTAGAAATATATGTACACATACACAGATATAAAGTACAACAGGTTAAACAGGGAATCACAGGGATGCAAGGTTACAGAGAAGTAAGACGCGAAATCTCTACATAGTAAACATAGTGAATGACAACCCGACTATCCGGGAGGGTGGACAGAGCAGGGAACGCCACCCATGGAAAGGTCAACCCACCTAAATGCATATTCGCGAGTCGGGATGATCGCCAGGCCACGATACAGTAACAGGACATGTGCAGGTAATATTCTTAGGATATGAGGGCGGAGGTAGACATCGCCACCGGGGATGCGGTCAACGTAGGTACTGTGTGCAACCGTCCCTGCAAAAGCGACAGTATGTGTATGTGTGAGGTGAGGGTGTCGTGTGTTCCGCTGTGCGAGTGTAATGTGTGTGCCACTGTAAAATGTGTATGTAGGTGACATGTGACAGGCGGAGTGGAATAACATGTGTAGGCATACAGTATAGGAACCACAGGCGTATGTACAGCAGTACCCACAAAGTAGTACTGAGAGCTCCTCACTGGCTAGGCGCGTGGTGACATAAAACGATGCAAAGCGAAAATGTCCCAGAATGTACCACAGGAGTATAGCCAACATGAGATGCAAAGGACGCATGTACAAACCATGACCGTATGTATGGCGCTGATATGTTAATTTCAACATGATACGTCGGCAACGTTACACAGCAATAGTCATGTACCACGGAAACACGCATGTGCTACCCCGGCACCGATCGTGGACACATATCGTCCCGTAAACACCGCTGTGTGTTCTACGAGTGTTAAACAAGCAATCGCCACCCAAATAGGTGGCAACCGGTAGCATACAGGCCGTCCCAAGTACAGGACCACAATGACCGTAAATATCCATGACAAAATGCCAAGGGATAGTCGGCATGTACGAACAGCCGCAGGTATACTACCGATGTGACGGAGGAATACATGCAGGAAGCACACATGCAGGCGGTACCGACACCAGACAACATCAACAAAACCTACACTCCTAGAACAACAGACAGGTAACTTGCAGTTCCCCAGGCAGGGATGGAGCACACATACAAGCATACTGTGTATGTATAAATGCAAGGCCCACAACCCGTACCCGTCACCCACAGCCGCCGATATACCCCATCGCACATATCAAAGGGATACAAGCCGAAATAGCAGCAAAAACATACAGGCAGTCAATGACAGCGGCATACCCGCAACATCTCACGTGGGAAACACTATCAGCAGCGGATGCATACCTGCATCCGTTGTGTACAGGAATACAAGAGCTATGTTACACATCCGAATGCAAAACGCCATCGACAGACGCCGCCAGGACACGGACACCCACATGTCGAACATAATACCATACCCAACACACACAATCCACGGCTAACACCACAGCGAAATGTACCTGACGCCACACATAGCGGCTGCAGTCACACATAACATAACACAATACATACCATCCCCACGAAGGTAGTGCAAATAACCAACGCCCAGACGAGGAATGAACCATGCCCTAGTTCCGACGCGTACCGTACGAATGGAGGAGATGCACAGGTGATATGCGCATAAGTACACACCGAGGAACAGCTATTGGTGTGATGAACCCACATGCCGCAGGTGACGACGGATATAAGGAAGACTCCCAGGATATTCAAACTGTATGTTCATACCGAACAAATACTTTATTCTCACTCGAGCCATTTGTTGTAACTAGCGAGACTCTAACGGAATAGGGAAACCAACACAGGAAAGGTATGTAGAACCCACGAGATGTACTGGTGTGTAACGCATGATATGTATGACAAATCTGCACTGTATGTGAACGGTGTTTGTAAGTAAAGATACCTGTCCATAAAGCAGAGAGTGGTGAAAGGTGGTTATGTAGTGCTAACCCACTGAGCATACCAACGACTGTGGACACCGTGTGCACAGCAGTAGGACACCATGTACACAGTCGGGATAACCCAAGGGCTGCCATAGGGATTTAAAACACAGAACAATGCCACCACCCACGCCGATGCTGGCAGTGGATGTCCAACAATGAAGTGCCACAGCAGGGGATAGGACATGTATGTATAGTGTCACAGCACACATGTGTATGGGCATATACCGTCGATGTCATACGTAATGTGCGCACGACGTGCACATATGCCTCGCAGTAGGGGTGACTATGTCAAGTATGTGTAATGTAAAGCTGTCATGATGGATATGTTCAGACATCATACACAGTATCACAGGCATAGCATGCATGATGGAGGTATGGCCTAGTGTTATGTACATTAACAGGATATGTATGGCCTGCACACATGGGACAGAGTAGTAGCAGAATAGCCACCTGAAATGGAAGGAACACCAAGTAACCATGTCCAAACGATCTGTAGCAGGTGCAATGTGTGCAACAATGACGTCTGGCAGGTCCATGTGTAAACACATGTGCAATGTACACAGTAGTGTCACCCCCCCATGGTAGTGTCCACTGAACAGCAGAGGTGGATGTCAACTGCATGTCTACACAGTACTGCCGCTGTGGTGGTACCATTTGTATGTGTCACCCTATCAGCAAGGGAGCTATCACATGACCAGTGCCACAGTGTGTCCCTGTGGGATGTGCACAGGACCTATGTTCCACAGCATGGTGTGTGTCTAGTCTGTGGAGGTAACACAGAAGCCCAGGCTAAGCAATGTGGCATGTGTGCACATATGCAGGAGTGCTTCATTCACCCCGCCCACTGCAAACGCCATGTAGGAGTACTACATGCATCAGTAATGTGGAGGACATGGCCCATGGCAGAGTAGATGACACCCCTGTGTAAGTGGTATGCAGATGAGTACAGAGTACAGCACCATGTGGGGCATGTGTGTGCACAGCAACCATGTACAATGTGATATGCATGTATAGGGACAGTATCCATGTGATACCCAGTGGATGACTGTCGCTATGCAAAGGTGATGTGTATGCACCATGTGTGATGTATCTGACGCAATGACATCTACATGATATATCTGCCACACTGACACCTGTATGGTTGTTAGCAGTATGAGCTGGTGGAGCTAGCATGCTGCCAGGTATGTAGATGTGGGATATGTAGGCATGGACAGTACTCCGTGACAGCATGTTGTTTATGTAAGCAAATAGTGAACATGAGGGGCCACATGACTGAGGACTGTGTAATGCCACATGTACCTGACATGTCGTAGGTAGCATGATATGCTTGTACCACTGTGTGACCTGTCCAGGAGTCACATAGACTAACATCCTGAGACACAGGGTATGATGTGATGGTGGATGTGTACATTGGCAATACCAGAATGTGGAATGGTGCTGAAGGGCAATGTGGGGATAATGTCTGATCTGTTACCCTCTGTACCACACCAACCACCCATGCAATGGTATGACAGGTGGCCAGCATGTGGATGTGGTGTGCTGTGGCACACAGAGGCCCAACAAGGGTGCCAGTAAAGGCATGGAGGTCGTCAATGAGTGTGTGAAGCATGGATGTGAGGATGTGCCCCAGTGCCATACTGAATGGTCCAGTCATGGGTGTACGAATGCAGTCCCACACGTGCAATGCAGTACCACCCATGTGTAGTGTGATAGATGCGGTAGTGTGGTGGTCAAGGTACACAACGTCCATGAATGGGCTAGCAGTTAATTCAGTGGGCTGCTGCAGAGACACATAACAACCAGGTTGGCGGGATATAACAGCTAGGGAGATTGGAGGTAACATTGGGACAGTGCCCTAGGACATAACATGTGCATGGCAGTACCATGTATGTGTCCACAGGGACAATGCGATGTCCATCTATGGATTGGAACCCTGTAGTGAGTGAGAGTGTGTATTGTTGGTAGGTACCCCATTGGCTGGCATGTTGCCAACAACATCTCTGTTGGCAATGCCTGGGTGACTGTTGTATGCTACATTGAATGTGGATGTAGCCAAACAACACAGACATACCACCACACTGCGTGGGGGCCCACACTGCAATGTACGGCGGTCATGTGCAGGTAGCTAGCTGTGGAGCATGTGATGGACCACGAGGACCCACCATGACTGTCAAGTGATGCACCACACACATTTGAACATACCCACCATGCAACAGCCTGCACATGCGCCCATACAGCACATGTGCATGGAACATGAATACCACCGTGGCATCTGTGAAAAGGCCAGTACCACCATGTCTCTGTGTGGAATAGCATGGTCCCTACCAGTGCGTACATGTAGCGGAAGTGCACTGTGATATGTGTCAGCATAGTCACGTATACTGTCCAGCTGCCGGGGTGCCATGCCATTAACTACCCCCGTCAGCAGACGTCGGTAGTACCGGCTGTTGAGCACATGTACCATGTATGCTGCGATGGGTGTGTGTCCAGGGCGTGGCTAGCAGGGCCGCAAAGCATATATGTTCATCAACCAGAGGGGGGATGTCTGTAGGTATAGCACACAGACACATGGAGGTATGGTGCATGCTGAGTGTAGTGTAGGTATGGTATGTGTTGTGTAATGTGTCACCCAGCTATGTGTAGTGCATGGCCAAGCATGTGTGGGTACATGGGAGTCCATACTAGGGAAGTGCGTGTTGCTGTCAGCACATGGCAGTAGCAACTGTCCGAGGTGCAATGTACAGTATGATAACACAGCCAGCATATAACCTGTGGTGTACAGTGTACTCTCCGTCGCGTGTCACAATGTGTCTAGCGGTCACAAACATGGGTATCCAAACATGGAGTACCTATGATGCATTGTTTTTTGAAAAAATACAGTATGTGTGTAAATCACTGTGTGATGTGGGATCCACTCACCTGTGTGTGTTGCAGTCCAGGTATGTGCCTGGGAGGTATGATCTGTTTACAATCTGGACTGGCAGGTGTGCTGTGTAGAGCATGGAGGCAGGTCCCAGGCACCGCAGATAAATGTCAGGCATGCCTTACTGTGTGTGCAGTGCTTGTGTACAGCACAGTGGAGGATGCAAGCATTGTCACACATCACTGCATGCCGTGCCTGCCTGTGACAGCCCTGCTGGAGACAGACATGTGACACTGCTGCAGAGGCAGCATAGCATGTGAAGATGTACATGTGGGCCCCACACCCTAGGCAGATGTCCGCAGGTCATGTGTGCCACAGTAGTGTGGTGGACCACGACTGTCATACTGGACAAATACCACATGCCTGCATAAGTACAGTATGACCATAGTCAACAGTCACAGTGACAGAGTAGGCCAATGTACAGTATCCCCGTGTGCAGACCACTGCCTACTGTACACCTGGCTAGACACACACCCAGAGGGTGAATACACCTTTGAGCCATCACATGTCCCAGTCCACGTAGTCTGTACAATGTCATCACAGGGTGGTCACAATAGCATGTGGTAAGACAGACACATTGTACCAGGTGATGTGTCATGTGTGCATATGTTGACTTGCACAGCCGTTCACATGTCCGCAACATACCGGTGCATGATGTATACTGTTACATGATGTGTGGAACTGCACTGTGACCCACAACAGGGCCATCTGACGCAGGTGTGTTGTGAATGGTGTAACCCATGTTCACACAGGATACACACTGCTGCTGTTGGCAGCCATGCTGGTGGCTACCAGTGGTGCATGCAGTGGTCATACAGACATACTGCACACAGTGTTCATGCAGGGATGTCCATTGTTGTGGATGATGTGTTGCTACGTGAAGGTAGGTGTGTGTTGTGAATGTTACACATCCAGATGACACCATCTGGCGCAGTCATGGTCGTCGACACCATCACACACATCCACAGCAGTCAGAACCCTGTCCTGAGAATGTGTGTCAGTCACCCTCGTACTGTGTGACATATGTGCACATGGCAGAACACCTCCCACTGTCATCTAGGATGGCTACGTGATGGCTGGAATGTGCTGTGATAATGTACAATGCTGGTAGCCCAATGAAGTACCTGGAATCACACACAGTACGCCATGGCTGCCATGTAAACCATGCACAACAATGACTGCCTGACAGACACAAACAATGTGTTGACATGTTGAACATGTGCACATGAGAACTCCCAATGAGGTATGTTGCACATATCGATGTACAACTGTCATCTATGGCCATAGCATGGATGCAGACGCACATGCCCCACAGGCAGTACCACGTGATGTAGGTAGGGGGGCATTGCTCGTGTACATGTGACAGTTGCTGTACCGCCACATGTCCTGCATAGCCATCATGTAGGGGTAGCAGTGGCATGTGACTGATGGACATGCCTGTACATTTGACCATGTCCCACAGGAGATGTGTTACGTGTGTACAACATGTGATGTGCCGACATCAAGCTGTGAAGTGTACGGCCGCCAGTGTACCTGTGTGACTTGTTCTGCGATGGGTGCAAAGGCACATAGTACTGCATTGCATGCCCACAAGCCCCACACAGGTGCATAGCCTGAACACACAATACAAAGAGGGTGTGGGATGATAGCAACCCACAAGAGGAGATGGGTACGGGTGGCAACCCACTACCACATGTGCGGGTATGGTGTGCATGTCTATGACACATTAGCACCTGAGAAGCTAGCGGTACAGCAGTACAGGGTTGCATGCATATATGTTCAACAATATCCCTGTGTGTCCCACCACTGGCCCGTGGACAGACAGACACCAACAAAATGTGCAGATATGATATGTGCACAGCACATCACCGATGCCTACTGTAGAATAGGCTTACTGTGTAGACATGTGCACAGTAGGTCTGCGCCAGCCGCACTCAAACACGTTATGTGCCGAACCACACCAATAGTCCAGGCCATGCCACAGACGGATGTGCATGCATCTGTGTATGTACGTCTGTGAATGTCTCCGGCATAGCAGTATAGCTGTGTCACTGTTGTGACCAACATAATGAATGGGTTGTATGTGTGAGGGGTGCGTCATACGTGTATGGTCAGATCGACGATACCATCAGTGCCCCTGCTATGTGAACATCCCTGTCCCCATACATGGATACCTATGCTGTGCCCAACACCATGTTTCCCGAGGGAGGGATGGCGGTGTGCAGTGCACCAGCAGACATGGGGGTGGCAGCAGGCACTGGATGTAGACATATGTGGTACCCACGTCAGTCCAGGCAACCATCCATGTGCACGGGATAGCAGTGTGTGGCCACATACAGCACTGTGTTGATCAATATCACAGCACATAGCACCTGTCAGGGTTACAGTGTATGCATGGATGTGCGATACCTGCATGCACCAGACACACCCCCACCAAGCAGCGTGCAGCCTACCTTGCATAAGGCCAGTGTCCACACCATGGTGATAGATATGTGTAATGTCCATATACACATAGCAATGACATATGGAATGGACAGCCACCCTGCCAATATCATTACCCCCCAGGTGGATCACATCCCAGTGCCATGTATGTGGCATACCCTGCCATACCATGCAGCCCTGCCCAGCAAGGCTGCACGTGCTATCACAGTCCTACATGGTGCGATGGACAAAAGGCACTGTCACTATCAACCATCCACAGCAGTAATGTGGTGGTGATGCACCCTGTGGTGTTACAGGTGCTGTGTGTTGCTGTGGACAATGTGCGTGTGTACATGCTATGCATGACCTTTCCTGCTAATGTGGCATGGTTACACATTGTCCCAAGTGTATCACATGTGCAACACAGGTGAGCCGTGGCAAGTTGTCCAACACCCGTACAGTGCTGTGTGGATGTACATGGCACAACACATGCATGTGCAGGTGTTCATGTGTATGTGTACAGTGCCACCACTGACGTTCATAATGGCCACGTACGTGATGTCTAGTGACATATACACAGCATCCAGGTGAACAGTACAACCGTTGTCACATGGGGACCCGTGCCAACTGATATGGACACAGGTGCAGCCAGGTACACATGTCCACAGCAGGCTAACATCAACATGATGCGTGTACAGTGTGATGAGGTGACACACAGATATGATATGACACCCACTGCTCAATGGTGTGATGGCAACACATCGGCTGTGTCACTGCCATGATGCCTTGCAGAGATTACTGTGCAGATGTTGTACATGTCATAGCAATGTACTTCCAGCAGTATTCCAGCACAGCAGTGTAAATGTGACCTGTCACCATCATTATGTCTTACAGATCATGCCACGTTCCCGGCTGCCTGCCTTTAGCCGACAGGAAGACGAGGTCATAATACCGTTGCTACATGATAATTACGACATCTTGTTTAGCCATGTGCCACTGCAGGCACAACAACGGGAGGACATGTGGCAGGATATGCGCAGGAGGGTGAACACCCTGGGCGGCCACAACCGCACATATGAACAGATCCGCAGGCACTGCACAGACCTAATCCGGCATGCGAGACAGCATGCCACTGCAATCGCCAGACAACAAGGTGGGACAGGTGGTGGTCCACAAACCCAGCCCCCATTCACACCCACGGAGGAGCTCCTGGCCAGTCTGGGGACACCCATGGAACAACATGCTGAAACCCTCGCATCCATCGTCGAGGTGGGTGTCTCCCAACCAACGAGCTTGGAGCTGCCTGGTAAGTCAGTGTTGCATGTTTGTATGATAAGCGACGTAGGAGTGGGTGTCATAGTACAACACATAATATAGCAACACATGCCAGGTATATGGCCACACAAGATGCATACTACAGTATGCTATGTTGTGTTTGCAGACATGTGCATAGCACATGCTAACACACAGGTGCATGATGTGACATGCACAGTGCTTACCGTGGCGATAGTAATGGATAATGTGTATACCTTTGTGTCATCCCTATACAGGTATGTATGGCGTGTCGCACAGACAAGGGTCTGTCGCAGGTAAGTCTGTTGCTAGTAAAAGGCATGATACGGTGTATCGATATTCCCCATGTGTCCAGGTATGACATGCACACCTGGGTGTGCCCCAGTCACGGTATACAGGTTGCACCACCCGACACACACCACCCATGTACAGTAGATACAACCGTTAGTATAGACTGGCATGACACCACATAACCCATTGGTGTGATATGTGCAGTCAGCTATGCATACAATGGTGGAGGTGTTCCACAATGGCTGCATGTGTAGTATGCATTGGTATGCCTCTGTGGTATGCACACAGTACCACATAGTGAGCTGTGATCTGGGCAGAGCACAGGTGTTACCACTGTGACCTATGCTCCTGCATTGGGTGCACACGTTGTGACATGGCACATGACATGTCCCATGCACGTGGATGTCTGTCCGCAACATTGTCACACCATGACATGACCTATGCACGACATAGCAGACATCCACAATGTCTGCATAGCCTTAGGGAATGTGACACCTCAGACTAGTACGGTTGTATGTCACATGGGCCACCACAGGGCCGTGTGCATGATGCGCATCACACACAATTGTCGATGACCCAGACAAACATGGCCATGGGTGATACCTACAGGCATGTTGCCACACAGTACATCCGCAGTGGGTAGTCACCGTTGCACCATGTCCACACATAGTGGGCTCATCACTGTAGTGGACCCCCTGGACATCCGATGTGGTACACCAGTGAAATGGAATGCCTGTCTGCAGCCACTAGAGGTGCCACCAATGTCTACCATATACGTGCTGCTGAGCAGCTGAACTGACTTGCAGACATGGCAACGTAATGCGTCCAGGTCACGCATCGCACAGAAACATACCTGTGTCCTGCTACCGTGCAGTGGCACAGTGCCTGTACTCCCCACTGTACAGCTATGTACACAGCTCACACCAACCACACCTGCACAGACATCCTAGTTACACATGCATTGTATTTGTAGACTGTACACATAACACTGCACTGTGACATCCGTTGTGATGTGGTGCATGTGGTGGGACACCATCGTCACATGTCCACATGATACCGCACATGTTTGCGGTGTACATGACATAGTGACGGCAGCCATGTGTACTGTTAACCCACCCGTGGCCACACGGTGTATCATGGTGATGCATGCAAACTACCATGAATGTGTGTACTGCATGCCTACTAAAAGACACCTGCCTGATGTAGTGTGCACTCCAGGGCAGTATGCATACTGCCACTATTAATGTCTGGGCTGCATTCACTGGGCTGTGGTGTGGGAATGCTGCATGCCACCTGCAATATCACATGCATGATGTGTCTGCATGTGTGTGTGTCCGTGTGTGTGTCCGCGTGTGTGTGTCCACATGTGTGTGTGTGTGTGTGTGTCTGTGTGTGTGTCTGCGTGTGTGTAATGTAACTTACGGTATGTCTTTGTATTCACAGGTGCTGTAGGTGCGTTCCCCTCCTGCGGTCCATCTGATGCTAGTGTCCCCACAGATACTAGTGGTGATGACCATGTGCATGAGGCACAGGCAGGGTCGTCACAGGCAGACACTGTGCCATTGGAGAACATCACACTTACGTCCCCTTCATCCCCGCACACGGTTCA
Source organism: Protopterus annectens (assembly GCF_019279795.1). Taxonomy (NCBI): domain Eukaryota; kingdom Metazoa; phylum Chordata; order Ceratodontiformes; family Protopteridae; genus Protopterus; species Protopterus annectens. Next base: position 1,393,440,106 of record NC_056726.1, read on the forward strand.
GATGCCGACACATACCCCAACACCGTTGCCCATAGATGATGGACAGTCAGCGTCTGTTGGCACCGAGCAGGAATGTGTGGTGGCTGCAGAAGGTGCGGGTACACACGATGTTGCCAGTGTAATGACTGGTGGAGTGCCACACAGGCATGTGGCAGGTGCTGCTCATAGGAGGAGCACTGCTAGACATACACCTGCCGTACAGGGTGCAGCAGCTGGTATAACCAGACGCATGTTCCAGACTGTAATGGCGGCGCAGGCACGTGCCGAACGGCAGAACCAGGAAGGGCAGAGGCTGCAGAGGTCCGCAATCTGTTCCTTAAATGAGAACATCCAGTCATTGGCGAATGCCCAACAGCATCTTGCCGATGTTCTGGATAGGAGATTGGGTGAGATGGCTGGGATCCTCGACCGAGGCATGGCCATCCGTGAGCTGTCCATGCTGGAACACCTGGTAGGGGTGAGACATAGGGCACGTGGGCATGGGCCAGTAACACCACCAAGTGCAGGTCAACATGTGCGTGCCACCTCCCATGCCCACCCACACAGTGCTGGTAGCAGCAGCAGTGCAGCTGCTACTACACCAACCACACCAGGACACAGCAGGCCACGTGGATGTGGCCCTGGACGGCCCCTGCGTGGACACGTTTCCAGCGGACATGTGTCATCGGAGAGTGGCCACTCTATACCTCCACCCGGTAGTGCCCGTGCGACCCCAGGCAGGCATGGGTCACGTCGCCGCAGGCGGACATAGTGAGCCGTACCACCTGCACTGTACAGTCTGGGGCTGCCAAGTATACCCCGTGTAGGCATCACAGATGACTGAACAGTGTACACACATACCCACAAACAGCAAACACAACTGTAGGGCTCCACCACATCCACATGCATTCTGCACAGTCATGCCCAGTAAATGCACAGGCCCTTACACACACACATGATGTCATCCATTGGTACAGCCTATGCCTGTGGCACACATATCACCCTGTGCATATGATGAAGTCTCTGCTGCAGAACCGTGAGCTACACCATCGGTGCATGGTTATGCAAATATATTCTGATGCACAGGGTGGACAAGATAGTGAGAGGTGTATGTGATACCTGTGTCTGCATAGTACGCGATGTGTATGTTGTGGTGGTTGTGTATGGCAGGTGACAGGTGCGTATGTGATGTGGGTCATGCACTGACATCATGCAGCAGACATACCATGTAGTGCAGGTGCAGCATTCATTGTTCTGTGTACACAGTATGCATGGTGGTTACATGTGTAGCACCATGTTGGTTCAGTTAACCCGTATGCCAATTATGGTGTACTTGCATGTGCCTACTGGGAGCACTGTTATCAGTTCCCCACATGTAGTCGTGGGGTACCCACAGGCACATCTGGCAATATCAGCATAGCACAGGTACCCGCAACCGGCATGGACCCCTACATAGGTACATAGGCGCACATGTACATACCAGGCTATGTGCCCTACGGCATGTGTAAACCTAGCAAGACTGTGTGTGGCTGCTAACACCCCTTAGGATGAGGATACCACATCCATCAGTCTCCTGTCCCCCATCCAGCACTGACACAGAGATAATGCCTGGCGCATACCTATGATCACACATCCACACGTCATGATTACTCCTGGACAAAGGCAGTCAGGGCCTCTGCTTCACATGGGCTGGCAATCCTCTCCGTGTTGTAGGGGGTCTCTGGGCATTGACCCTGTTCCCCCAGCATGTCCTAGTCATCTTTGTGGTGAGGTGTCTGACAGTCGCTTCTGTGGCCGTGTTTGCCCGGAGCCTAGGAGGTGGAACTTGTCCATGTCACCCAGGTCAGACATGGCCGTGTATGTCAGGCACAAATCACCACAGAGCAGACGTGCTGGGAAGGTATACAGCTGGAGTCCCCTTGGTCAGGCAGCGTGTGACACATGTCCCAGCACCTTTATCCCCGCGTCGTGGAATGTTTGTGGTCCTTCCGAGTGCTGCAGGTGTCAGGTTAGGTACAGCCCAGATGTGCCATTGTACGCAATCATTGCTCTGGTGTGTGATGTGTACAGGGGTACAATGAACACCCCTGATGTGGATGTGATTCCTTCCAGACCAGGTGGCCACAGTGGAATGTCTTCCCACCCACATTGGCATTGTGTGTGTTGACAGAGGTTACTGACAGGTGTGGTACCCATTTCCATGAATACGTCCACCATGTTGAATGGATTACCACCTACATGTTACGTCGGGGCAAACATGTCCTTCCCACTGGGTAGGTCTGCACCTTCTCTGGCATGTAGCAGCAGGCCATGGCTCTGGCACCAGTTATCCATGTCTATGACGCCCTAGGTGGATGTCCGTGTCAGATGGGGTGTTGGGTATGGTGGCTGGTGTGCAGTCATCTGCATACCTTGTCTGCCACAATCCCCCTATGTTTGCATTCACATTGGAAGGTCGAATGCCGAACAGCAGGGGGCCCAGGACCAAGCCCTGTGGGCCTCCATTCGAGACCAGCTTTGAGTCTGACACGGCACCAGGAACACAAACCCTGTGTGGTGTGACCTCCAACCATTCTGAGAACCATCGTGTGACATATGTCCCCACATGTACGCTGGCGAGCCTTTCCATGAGTCCCACGTGGAGTGTGTTCTGAACGCTCCCACCAGGTCATGGTAGTGTGTGCAAACCGACGTACCCCCATCAATGGCCTTAGTGACCGCTCCAGACAGGACGAGCAGGTTTGGGAGGCAGGATCTGCCCTTGACTAAGTCGTTGTGGGTATGTTCCGGTATTGGCTGTACACCACTATCTGTATTCATGGGCACCTGTATGGACCTCCCCGCAGCTTTGCAGACAAGGCTTGTCAAGCTGATAGGGCGGGAATGTCTACAGTCCATAAGAGCACTACCCTGGCATAGTGGGACCACGGCTGCCGTATGCCATCCAGCGGGGACCTAGCCCATAGTAAGGCTAACATGACACAGCGGCCTTATGTGTGGGGTGAGGGCCTCAATGAGGTTGGGTAGCACACAGCCAGGGACACCATCGGAGCCCACTGGTGCTGTGTTCACTGCCTAACAGATATCAGATCACTCCAGGGCATATGAGATGTTTCGGAGGCTAGACTCTGGTGGGATGGATATGTCCCCTCTTGGGGGGGGGTGGATGTATGCATGGAACATGTCCGCTGGTTTGTTGACAATGTCTGTGGGTGCAGTGACCATTGTACCATTCTGGATCATTTCCGGCCATGACTGTGCACTCCCACCCATGTCCCTACCACAGTTAAGGAAGGCCCTATGGTTGTCTCATGTGCCCTCTGCAGTACCACTCCCACAAGCGGCCTTGGATGATTGTACGTGTGGCTGTATGTTGACGCCGGTATGAATGGGTGATGGCTTCCCTGGTACTGATATTGCTCTGTCATGTATTAGCTCCAACTGTTGATGTACAGTTTGTCAGTGGCTGGGGTCCACCAGACCATGTGCCTACCTTTGGTGGACAAGGTCCTGATGTTATCATGATCGCTTGGTGCAGACATCACTGGGGGTGCTCAGAGAAGGCATTCGTAAGGGAGTTGGCAGTGCGGCCTGTGTTCACCACTGGCATGGAGGACTTGTAGGGTACCACACCGGTCGTATGATGTGTGTGGTTTGCTGTGGAGAGGTCGTCACTTAGGTCTCCCATGCCGGTGTTGGGTGCAGGATGTGGATTACCAGTGGATCCACTATATGGTCTGACATCACCATTGAGGGATGTACATCCTGTGTGGAGCATATCCTCCCCATGTGTGATGGGCAGAACTGGTATACGTCCCCCCCTAGTGGGTATGGTTCATGGCTGTTTCACAGCAGTCAGGTATATGAACACCCGGGACCTGTGGCGTAGGGTGTTGTGTCATGGGTAATGTTCCCGGTCTATGTATGGGTGGTTGATGTCACCCAATACGGTGCTGTTGTGAGAGCATGCACACTCACCAGTGTCCTCAGGACGGCTGTGCAGGTATCCTGGGTTTGGGAGAGTGGTCTGTAGCATGCAACATACTGTAGGGCAGTCCTACCCATGGTTAATTGCACCTGGATATTCCCCGCTGCAACGGCCACGTCTGTGGCATGGCCGGGTTGCTGTTGTGTGGCTGGACACACACGACGGTCCACATTCTGCCACCCATGCCGTCGCACCATGTGTATGCATGTCTGCTCTGTGCCGAGTCTAAGTGTCTGAGCATGCCCAGTAAGCAGTTGTGTAGATGGACACACAGTACAGTGCACACCGCGCCCGACTGCAGTAATACCCCGGGTGCATGCCTGTATCCCCTTCACAACGGCCACGTCTGTGGCATGGCCGGGTTGCTGTTGTGTGGCTGGACACACACGACGGTCCACATTCTGCCACCCATGCCGTCGCACCATGTGTATGCATGTCTGCTCTGTGCCAAGTCTAAGTGTCTGAGCATGCCCAGTAAGCAGCTGTGTAGATGGACACACTGTACAGTGCACACCGCGCCCGACTGCATTAATACCCCGGGTGCATGCCTGTTTCCCCTTCGCAACGGCCACGTCTGTGGCATGGCCGTGTTGCTGTGTGGCTGGACACACGACGGTCCACATTCTGCCACCCATGCTGTCGCACCATGTGTATGCATGTCTGCTCTGTGCCGAGTCTAAGTGTCTGAGCATGCCCAGTAAGCAGCTGTGTAGATAGACACACAGTACAGTGCACACCGCGCCCAACTGCGTTGATACCCCATGAGCATGTCTGTCTCCCCTTTGCAACCGCTAGGTGTGGGAGGCATGGCCAGTACACTCGCCAGGGGTACACATGACAGTCGTCACCGATGTCTGCTACTAGGCGTGTAGCCATGGCCAATGGCATCCTGCATAGCCATGGTGACCATCCAGGTGACACATATGTGGCTGTCATGCCACATTGGCTGCCTACATCCTGCACGCCGGATGCCCTCTCATAGGGTAAACTGTCATGTGGTGCATCCCGTATTCCTGTCGTGATGTACTGATCAGTAGTTATTTGGTATTCCCGACTGCAGCACTAACGTGTTACTGTACGGCCACCTTGGGATGGTAACAGGCTGCGTGACTGCGCACTCTGTCTTCATTCCCTATCTGACGCATTGCCTCTGCAGATGATACCACCCACCTAGGGGTATGCCTCCTGACAGTGCTGTGCTCAGTAATCCCGGTAGCGCGTTCTGTAAATGCTTCATGCTGTAGTGAGTTCATGTAGGTAGGCGTAGGTTCGACTCTCGGCCCATGTGTGTGTGTGTGTGTGTGTGTGTGTGTTTCCAGCTGCCTCTGCAGATGAACAAGCTTTTAGACGCTTCGCAACACATACCTTGGCTATTGCCAGCTATTTTCTTACGGGTGATGTCAGCCGCCTAGAAGTGTGCCTCTGACAGCGCTGTGCTCAGTAAACTCGGTAGCGTTCTGTAAATGCTTCATGCTGTAGTGACTTCATGTAGGTAGGCGTAGGTTCGACTCTCGACCCCTGTGTGTGTGTGTGTGTGTGTGTGTTTCCAGCTGCCTCTGCAGATGAACAAGCTTTTAGACGCAACAACACATACCTTGGCTATTGCCAGCTATTTTCTTACGGGTGATGTCAGCCGCCTAGAAGTGTGCCTCTGACAGCGCTGTGCTCAGTAAACTCGGTAGCGCTCTGTAAATGCTTCATGCTGTAGTGAGTTCATGTAGATAGGCGTAGGTTCGACTCCCGGCCCTTCCCTGTGTGTGTGTTTCCAGCTGCCTCTGCAGATGAACATGCTTTTAGACGCAACACATACCTTGGCTATTGCCAGCTATTCTCTTACGGGTGATGTCAGCCACCTAGAAGTATGCCTCTGACAGCGCTGTGCTCAGTAAACTCGGTAGCGCGTTCTGTAAATGCTTCATGTTGTAGTGAGTTCATGTAGATAGGCGTAGGTTCGACTCCCGGCCTTTCCCTGTGTGTGTGTGTGTGTGTGTGTGTGTGTGTGTGTGTGTGTGTGTGTGTGTGTGTTTCCTGCTGCTTCTGCAGATAAACATGCTTTTAGACGCTTCGCAACACATACCTTGGCTATTGCCAGCTATTCTCTTACGGGTGATGTCAGCCGCCTAGAAGTATGCCTCTGACAGCGCTGTGCTCAGTAAACTCGGTAGCATGTTCTGTAAATGCTTCATGCTGTAGTGTGTTCATATAGATAGGCGTAGGTTTGACTCCCGGCCCTTCCCTGTGTGTGTTTGTGTGTTTCCAGCTGCTTCTGCAGATGAACATGCTTTTAGACGCTTCGCAACACATACCTTGGCTATTGCCAGCTATTCTCTTACGGGTGATGTCAGCCACCTAGAAGTATGCCTCTGACAGCGCTGTGCTCAGTAAACTCGGTAGTGCATTCTGTAAATGCTTCATGCTGTAGTGAGTTCATGTAGATAGGCGTAGGTTCGACTCCCGGCCCTTCCCTGTGTGTGTGTGTTTCCAGCTGCCTCTGCAGATGATCAGGCTTTTAGACGCTTCACAACACAAACCTTGACTATCAGCGGCCATTCCTTTACGGATGTTGTCACCCACCTGTACATGTGCCTCTGATGGTGGTGTGCTCGGTGGCCCACGTAGCGCATTCCATACCTGTGTCGTACGTTTGTGCGTTTGGGTATGTGGGGGTGTGGTCAATCACCATGCCTGCCACATGTGTGTGTGTGTGTGTCCATGCTCCCAGATGCATGGGTTCATACGGTATTGCCTTGTGTTTTACGCCGAACACTCATATCCTGCCGCCATCCCTGTGTTTGTGGATGGTGGTACGCAGCTCGTGTACTGCATGTGTGCCTGTTGTCGGTGACCGCCGTAGCGTGTTCTCCACGTGCACCATGCTATGGTGTGGTGGGGTGATGCTGTGTACATTACACTCCCGGGCCTGCCACATGTGTCCGTCTGTATCTCTGACATTGTATATCTACGTACCTATGTTGTGCCCGTACTGCTGCTCTAGCATGGACGGCTGTCTTTCCCATGTATCGCATATTTGCACGGCTGACACATATAACTGTGGTACGTTGCATATCCACTCATTGTCCATGCACTGTCCGTATTCCAGAACACCGTAAGGACATCTGCTGGATATCGTGGCAGACAGCTATCCTTGCTGACCTGACAGTGTACCTGTACCATACACCTTATGTGTACTTGCCTAGTTATGGTGTGTGTATGTCTACCTGTGCTGTATGCATGGCCGTGTGTGTGTCCCGCTACAGCCATCTGTGCAGGTGTCGCCACTATGGGTAATCATTGTGGACCGCTGTTTCATGTACACGTCTGCACATACCTGCAGACTGTACTACCCTCCCACGACAGCGGACTTAGATCGACTGCTGCCCTAGGCTGTAGGGCCCCATGGTGCCCACCACCACAGCACATGGTGCCCCCATCTTGGTATATCCACATGACACACCTACTAGACAGGTGGCCCCACTAGTGCGGCCCTGGGCAGCCGCAGGATTGCCGTATGCCTACGGCCGGATATGGGCACATCACAAGGCATACGTCTACATTCGGTGTTGTACAACGTCCAGGTTATAATACCAGAGGGGGGACCTCATCAGCTATGCTATAGAATGCGGATCTAGTTGGATTAGTAGGTGGAGGGTTGGCCACACACCAGGGCTGACCGATGGAACACTGATGAGGCCTCTTTTGAGAGGCAGGTGGAGCAAGCCCCCGTAACGGGAATGTAGTTCAGGTACAGATGTAGGGTTAGCACACATTTGTCCACTCTTTCAGTTCTGTACTGCTGTATTACAGTGATATGCTATGCATATCTTCCATATACAGTGTTAAATCTTCGATTGATGAGTATTCGGCATAGTACAATATCATATGATACATGTGTTAATAGGATGCCTTCCAAGATGTTAACATATGTATGTGTGGTTAACATTGCGTCTGTGCTTTCTATGCTGTGGTTACATGTTCATTGTTTGCACAGAAAGTAACACATGGAAGTGTAAGGGGGGATATATAAAGCCTGGACGCCTCTATGTTATGTGTAAGTCTCACGGAGCCTACGGGTGATAGCGCTTACATGTCTATGGAGTAACCTTTGGATACCACATGTGACCTGTCATGGACGAAATGTCTACGTTGACTGTTTCATCTACCTATGTGTGTCTTGGTTTGTGTGCCATAAGGTGCCAGCGGGTCTTTGATGTTGATTAGGTGTATTCCATGGTCAATTGACATTAATCCTATTAATTCACTGAAGGATGTTCTTCATTGGTGGGAACGCCATAGTTTGACCATCGTATGGCTTTCCTAGCTGACGTTGATATTGTGGCATTGGTATGTGTTCCACAGGTCACCCATTTGTTCCGCGGTATGGGAGCGTGTGATCCCCCTTTCGGTGCTGGCAGATTGAGTGCTGTGCGCGGTATTCGCACAGTGGTCTGGCTTTGTATGGGGTGTGTCTACTGTGGTCCCTATCTGTATTTCCTGAGTTATGCCTCACTGCAGCTGTGTGGTTACACCAGGTTCGCGGTTATGGGTGCCATCTTGGTCCTACGCTTGTCCATCCCTAGCGATTGTCTACTGGACACAGGTATGGAGCAGTACACATTTCACACCTGCATTCAGCATTAGCCGGTGGATGCTTTGCACTATCAGTGGGGAGTAAGGCACGTGCTACTCCTACATCCCTCCCACGGTGCGGGACAACGTATTATCTGCCAAACAACACCGAGCCACGTTTCTGCATACCCACGATCCCATGGCTGCAACCCTCGACAGTACCCGTTGCACATCCTCCATGTGTGTGGGAATGGGATGTGGACGCACTTCTATGTACTGGACAATCTGGGGATTCCTGTGCATATCACCTGCATTTCATGGACAGTTGTCATCAACCCTGAACACGCTGGTGGTACATATATATAGCTGTGCCGTAGTCATGGCTGTCACTTCATCTGGGTCTCCCGCTTGTAGCAGGTTGACATTGCGTACGGATAAATCTTTGGGTCCTACAATGGACACCAGTGTGCATATGTAAAGTGTAGAACATATTGGACTGTGTCCATCTGGCCAGTGTGTTTGACTGCCGCTGTATGTCCAGCAATCACGGATGTCCAAGTACCCATATTATGTAGTTCTACGTAAACCGGGTTTCCCGCCACAGAACCCAAATGGTGTAATTCCAATGATGCAGGCTAACAATTGCTTTAACTAATCCGCAGATATCCCATTGGGACATTCCCGCCTCTGTATTGTCACATTAACACGAAGAAACCATGTAGATCCTATTGATTCATTGAAGGATGTTCTTTATATGTGTACGCCATAGCTTAAACATCCTATAACCTTACTAGTTTACGTTGTTGGTGTGCCATTAGTATGTGTTCCGCAGGTCGCCCATTTGTTCCGCGGTATGGAAGCGAGTGATCACCATTCTGTCGCTGGCAGATTGAGTGCTGTGTACGCCAGTATTCGCACGGTGGTCTGGCTTTGTATGTGGAGTCTCTACTGTAGTCCCTATCTGTATTCCCTGTGTTATGCCTTACTACAGCTGTGTGATTCCACCAGGTTTGCTGTTATGGGTGCCATCTTGGCCGTACGTTTGTCCATCCTTGGGAAATGCCTACTGGACACTGGTGTAGGGCTGTACCCATTTCACAGCTGCATGTAGCATTCTCCGGTGGATGATTGTCATTATTGGTGGGGGGTAAGGCATGTTCTGTACCCACATCCCACCCACGGGGCGGGACAACGGATCATCTGCCAATCATCTCCGACACCCATTTCTGCATACCCACGATCCCATGGCTGCAACCCTTGACAGTACCCATTGCAAATCCTCCATGTGTGCAGGAATGGGATGTGGACGCACATCTATGGACTCGACAATCTGGGGATTTCTGTGCATATGTCCCGCATTTCATGGACAGTTGTCATCAACCTTGAACACGCTGGTGGTGCATATATGTAGCTGTGCCGTAGTCACGGCTGTCGTTTCATCTGGGTCTCCCGATCGCAGCCGGTTGGCATTGCAAACGGATAAATTTTTGGGTCCTACAATGGACACAAATGTGCATATGTAAAGTGTAGATCATGTTGGACTGTGTCCATCTGGCCAGTGGTTGTGACCGCTGCTGTATGTTCCCCAATCACGGATGTGTGTTTGACTACACATATTATGTTGTGCTACGAAACCCATGTTCTACTACGATTAACCCAAATGGTATTGATGTAATGCTGCAGGTTGGCAACTGCTTTAAGTAATCCTCAGAAGGCCCAGTAGGACATATACGCCACTGTATTGTCAATATAACACAGCCAGAACATGTATACCCCATTTATTCATTGAAGGATGTTCTTTATATGCGGGAACACCAGTGTTGAAACATCCTATGACCTTCCTAGTTGAAGTTGTTAGTGTGCCATTAGTATGTGTTCCACAGGTCGCCCATTTGTTCCGCAGTATGGAAGCGAGTGATCCCCATGTTGTTGCTGGCAGATCGAGTGCTGTGTATGCCGGTATTCGCACGGCGGTCTGACTTTGTATGGGGAGTGTCTACTGTACTCCCTATCTGTATTTCCTGTGTTATGCCTTACTGCAGCTGTGTAATTCCACCAGGTTTCCAGTTATAGGTGCCATCTTGGTCGTACACTTGTCCATCCATGGGAATTGCCTACTGGACACTGATATAGGGCTGTACACATTTCACACTTGCTTTTAGCATTATCCGGTGGATGCTTTGCATCATTAGTGGGGAGTAAGGCACGTGCTATACCCACATCCCTCCCACGGGGCGGGACAACGGATTATCTGCCAAACAACACCGAGCCCCATTTTTGCATACCCAGGATCCCATGGCTGCAACCCTCCACGGTACCCATTACACATCCTTCATGTGTGCGGGACTGGGATGTGGATGCACTTCTATGGACACGACAATCTGGGGATGTCTGTTCATATGTCCTGCATTTCATGGACAGTTGTCATCAACCTTAAACACGCTGGTGGTGCATATGTCTAGCTGTGCCGTAGTCACGGCTGTCACTTCGTCTGGGTCGATCGCAGCTGGTTGATATTGCGAATGGATCAGTTTTTGGAGTCCTACAATGGACACCGATGTGCATATGTAAAGTGTAGAACGTGTTGGACTGTCACCATCTGGCCAGTGGTTTTGACTGCTGCTGTATGTTCCCCAATCGCGGATGTCTGTTTGACTACCCATATTATGTATTACTTGGCCTATCTATATCCACGTGCCAGTAAGCGGAAATACAGCAAACCTTGAGTCCTGGTCATCTTCATAAAAGACATTATTGAACATATATCAGGCCAAAACAGACAATGACAAAAACAATACACTCCACAGTCAAAAGATACTGAGCTCTTTCACCCACTAACATGGGGCATCGTCGGAGTACGAAATACATTAGATAGTCGTCCCTTATACACTTCCTTCAGAGTCAGTTTAAAGTCAATTAATCAATAAACCTACTCATAGTTAAGTGGACAGTGCTCCAAGTCTTGATGATAACGTGACATATACAAATCAGTGTTGCATACATTACTTAATGGAAACAATAATACAACAACAATGTGTTAATATAACTGTTAGAAAAATCTACATGCTGCTTAGAAAATATATTTACATACATGCTGCCTAGAAAAATATATTTACAATGTGTGCTGCTTAGGAAGACGTGCATTTAATCATTCGAACATATATGAATTGTGTGATCAAATATATATAGAGAAATGTGTGCTTTAGTTAGGAATAAATGTACTTAAATCCATAAAGGTTAGTTAATGCATTTAATTCTGTCTCACTAGAATAACAGTAGAAATAAACCTGCATATTATTGCTTGAAGCACAAGCTGCAGTGTAATCAGAAATTTGACCTTGGCAGCTTGCAGATGCAGTCTGGCTCATGTCTTTCAAGTAAAGATTATTTTGCAAAGTTAGAAAATAATAAATCTGTTCGCATGTGTGTCCTCTTTCCTGCCTCCACCAGGAAAGTAGCCTTGTGCGCACTATCTCTGATAGTGCGCAGCTGGAAGCAAGAAAGACAAAGGGAGGCTTTAAGGAAGACATACATCTATTGTATTGGAACTAATCAGAGAACCTTGAATTGGCTACATCCTCAGGAGGTCATCGTGACTGACCAGCTGCTTGCAAGGCTGCAACATTCTCATGGGAAAAGGACTTTTGAAAACACAAATTCAGCACTTTTATGAATTACTATGATGTAAAGACCCTGTCACTAGCCACACCAGTGAGGTGGGCAAAACTGATAATGAAATGTATATAACCAATGTGTTTTGGTCAATAAAGCAGTCAAAATTCTATACAAACTTTGTGTATGGTTTTTTGCCTCCTAATGTACATTAGTGCTTTAAGATACTCAAGCTCTCCTGCATTATTGTTTGTTATTAATTGACATTGTGTTTGAATAACTCAATGATTTTTACAGTCTGACTCTAACAAATTTATTTAACATCTTGGTCCTAATCGTGCCGGAATTCCCTTGGTAAGCTACAGGTCAGAATATATAGGTGGTATTGAAGTCTGCAGAAGAAGGAAAGACCTCCGACTGAATTCGTGCCCAAAGAGGCTGTCCACTTGTCTGATCTGTGGCGAAAGCGGAAAACTGGGTCCTAAAAGCCTATCAAACATAAGCAGGAGGCTCGGGTAAGCAGAATTCCTCTCTTTGTTTTGCTTTAGATCGGGACCAGGTTACACTGTGCTATTGCTAAGGTTTGTGATAGCAGGAGAGAGGTAGTCAGTATTGTATCTTGAGTCATAGATCAGGAAATAAAGCAAAACAAAGTAAACAGTCATTCTAGACACTACTGTGAATACGGGGAATAGAGATACCACGTGGTACAAGAGAAAGGGTTACGTAACAGTTCTGTTGTTGTTTTTCTCTCTCTCTCTCTCTTCTTTTTTTCTTTCAGAGACATGGGAAATGAATGCACTAAAGGGTCACGTGACCGCCCTAACAGAAGATGCAAAATATATGCAATTACAGAGAGCAGATAATGTGAGATATTTTGCAACATGGGTTAACAAGTATGACTTTGATGGTAAATTAGATAAAATGGCATTAGTAAAACTTTTGAGACAGTTAAAATCTGGCCTTGAAGGTCAGGCAAAAACAACGACAGTTGGGTGTTCCTCAAGCACATAGGTGGATTGAGGAAGCGAACCGAAGGGAACAGAAAAATAAAAATGCAAAGGCATTATTTTTAGACAAAGAGGATAATAATGTAATAGTAGCATCGGTCCCTCCCCTACCACGTCCACCGATGCCTTACTCAGAATATGAAGCGGGAGGGCGGGCTGACCCCCCCCCACGTTACCCAGAGACAACAGGGATATTAAGACAACCATTTGTAAGAGAACCTATCGGGACTAGATCCCGAACACGTCAAACACTTGTAGATGTTCAACCAAGCGGGAATTTATTAGATGAGGGTGAAATCTGTCCATTAATAGAAGTACCAAACCCGCAGGCAGGACAGGAGGGCCAGGCCTCAACTCTCTTAGTGTATAGACCATGGACACGGAAGACATCCGAAAGCTACAGAAGGAATTCCCCATCCAAAATTAACTTTGAGAAATTTCTACAGGATTTACAGGGTATGAGATTGAGTTACCACTTAAATGGGGAAGAGGTAGAAAGAGTAGTTAGACAAATTTTAGGTCCAGACTGGCACATGATTTGTGGCACCTGGAATGCCTGTGACGCGCAAAACAGGCCACTCCCACATAGTGACGCAGAACTAGATACCAGATTGAAGGGTCTTACAGACCGCATTACTGAAAAATGGAAACCTAGGGCAGACTGGACTTGCATTAACCAGTGTGTACAACGAGATAATGAAACTGTGGATGCATACTATGGTAGATTATTAGAATGTTTTAATAACCATAGTGGCATGCCTGTTCCTGAAAATCAAAGAATGATAGTTCATATGAACAACAATTGAAGAATGCATTTTGAAAGGTTGTATTGCCCTATCAATAGCTTCATCACGAAGCACATGATAGATCACCGAACAAGTAGACTTCAAGCCTTGTTAGAGTATGCTAGACATGCGAAAAACATTTTAACAGTAAAAGAAAAGAAGCAGGTCTTCACAGCTGAAGGCGGTGCGGAAGTTTTGTAGTACAAGCAGCCAAAAGGGTAAGCAAAATATTCAGGGTAACAAACGCTCTGACAAAACTCAGAAATTTATGAGAGCAGAAAGAAAAAAGGTGAATGCTTCAATTGCGGTAAGAAGGGACATTTGGCAAGGGATTGCAGGAGCAAGGCACCTGCGGAAAAAAAAGATAAGGAAGATGAGGATTGACTATATGACAGTTATGCTGCTCAGCAGTTATCAGAAGAGACTAATGAGCAGGGGGATGATGTAAATACCTTAGAAGAAGCAGATGACATGCAATTGGATGTAGAAGTTGGGGAAAGTGAAGTTTTAGATCTGGCACTACTGAGCTTAGAGCTCTATTTAGCACCACGAAACCGGAAGTTACACTTCTGGTAGAAGGGAGAAATCAAATTTTGTGTGATTCAGGAGCATCACGAACTTTGATACATCCTTCAAAGTTACGGAACATTCTGAGTCACCTGATTACATATTAGTGAAAGCAGCAAACGGACAGTTGTACAGGAACCACTTTCCCATGATATAGCAATAACTGATCCAGTCTCGGGCATGACCCAAAGAAGTAAAATAGTACTTTCTGCCAAATGCCCCATGAACCTATTAGGAAGAGATCTTATGCAACTTTTGGCATAGCAGTAGTCCCTACCATGAGCGGTATGGAGGCACAGAGACAAACTGACACCTTTGTAGTGCGGTCGGAGGAGGCTTATTATTGGTACAGCCAGGATCTGGTTACAACGGGACCAGGGGCAGTGACCGAGGAACTAATGAATGTAGCCACCAGCAAGGTGCCTCCCCTCGATACTGACCAGCAACATTTATTACATTGTACCCTATATTATTGTAGCACACCAGGACCTGATAAAGAATACGAACAAAAGTTGTTCAGGAATCCTGCAAATAGACTGATATTACGGACCCTATACTGGGACACTGAGGGCAACAGTGTGGTGAGCTGTTCGTTACCTCAGGAGTTTTTGGAATTGTACAAATCCAATAAACTACCACGTTAGCCTAACTAAAACAAGAATGTTAGGTGGGTAGACTTGGGTGACAAAGTGACAGGATGGGAGAGACTAACTGACTCAGAGTTATCGGACTTAGGAGTACAGAAACAGAAACTGAATTGGTTAACGCAAGCACGCCCAGCTGTACACTTACAACAGAGTGAAGACAGCTGAATGGCGTTCTTGATAGAAGAAGAAGAAAAAGCTTTGAGTGAAATACCAAATGTTCTTTGGTCAACAGGAAAATCAGATGTAGGACTTATTTGTACAGCAGGGCCAGTAGTTATTACACCAAAATCAGCCTTTAGACCAAGAAAAGACAATATCCTTTGAGCAAGGATGCAGAACAGGGAATCAAACCTATTATTATGGCATTACTCAAGGAAGGGATACTGGTGGAATCTTTAGATTCACCATGTAATACTCCTCTATTTCCTGTAAAAAAAGCAAACGGGGAATGGCGGATGGTACAAGATTTACAAGCTGTAAATGATGCGGTAATACCAAGAGCACCTCTGTGCCAGACCCACATACCTTGTTAAATGATTTGAAGCCGCAACAGAAATATTTCACCGTGGTAGATATTAGCAATGCATTTTTTTCAATACCTATCCACCCTGACAGCCAGCATTGGTTTGCATTTACATTTCAGGGCAAAAGGTATCGTACACCCGACTACCACAGGGATATAGTGAAAGTCCAATGATATTCGCACAAGAGATGGCTAGCAACCTGGCAGGGTTTTCTCCACCAGGGGCAGCCAAGTACTACTTTATGTAGATGACATCTTGCTTGCAGCCCCTACCCAGCAACAGTGTAGGGAAGACACAATAGCATTATTGAAATTCTTAGCTGAGCAAGGGCATAAAGTGAATAAACATAAATTGCAACTTTGGAAAGAACAGGTTAAATACCTGGGATATGTGATATCCAAAGAAGGCAGAACATTAGATGAAGAACGAAAAACAGCTATTTTACAAGCCCAGACCAACTACCAAGAAGGAAATGATGTCCTTCTTGGGAACGACTAATTTTTGTCGAAGTTGGATACCGAATTATGCTTTAGAAACGGCTCCATTGGCTGATTTAATATTTAAAACACCAATGGCAGCACGAAAAACACTACACTGGACTCCGGAAGCAGAGGCAGCCTTTTGCAGACTAAAAAAACTGATAGTTTCATCATTAGTTTTAGGGCTTCCGAATTACCATAAGAGATTTTTCCAAACTGTAGATTGTAGGCGGGGATATATGGCGTCAGTACTGACGCAACAACATGGCGGCAAGCAACGCCCCATAGCTTACTATTCATCACAGTTAGATCCGGTGGCACGATCATTACCGGCCTGCGTGCAAGCAGTAGTCGCAGCAGCTATGGCAGTGCAAGCTTCAGCCTCAGTGGTGTTGTTTCATCCTCTCACGTTGAGAGTACCTCATGCAGTTGCGATAATTTTACTGCAGGAAAAATAGCATTTTATCCCCTGCCAGACATCTTTCTTGCATGACCATACTATTGAGTCAACCCCATATGACAATTGAACGTTGTACAACATTAAATCCGTCAACATTACTTCCAATTCCTGTGGATGGCATACCACACAGCTGCCTACAGGAAATGGAACAAATAACCACACCCAGACAAGATCTTACTGATGTACCTTTAGCTGGCCGAGGTGACATTTTTGTGGATGGGTCCTGTAGACGAGGTCCTACAGGAAGAACCTAGTGGGCTATGCAGTAGTGACTGATGACGAAATCATAGAAGCACAACCCTGCAACATAACCTGTCAGCTCAAGCAGCAGAATTGATAGCTTTGACACGTGCTTGCACTCTAGCGAAAGGCAAATGTGTTAACATATATACTGACAGTCAGTACGCTTTCTCTACAGTACATGTCTTTGCACAACAATGGAAAAACAGGGGAATGATAACATCTACTGGCAAGCCGATTAATCATGCAATTAATTCTGAACCTGTTAGATTCTATTCAGTTACCCACTAGAATAGCTATCTGTAAATGTGCAGCCCATACAAAACAACAAGACAGAATTTCAAAAGGGAATGCTCGGGCTGATGCAGCTGCGAAGCAAGCTGCCTCAGACCCAGAAACTGTGCTTTTAAATGAAGAACTACAACCTTCTGAGACTCTAGATTTAGAAATGTTAAAAACAATGCAGACATTAGCTACAAAAGCAGAAAAGCAAAAGTGGATAAAACGAGGAGCAATCCTTGAAGAGGGACTGTACATCTCCAAAGAGAAAAGCCCATATTGCCATCTAATTTATTTAGATATGCAGCTTTGTTGAGTCATGGGCAGAGCCATGTCTCAACAGGGGGGATGGTACAGTTAGTTAACAAAACATTCCAAACATATGGATTTACGAATTATGCACAAAAATTTTGTGCAACATGTCATATTTGTAGCAAACATCATGCACAGGGAGCATTTAAACCAAAGCGAGGGAGTTTTCCAGCACCACCCTATCCGTTCCATACTATTTGTATGGATTTCATAGAACTGAACAAATGTGAAGGGAAAAAATACTGTTTAGTAATCATAGATATGTTCTCGAAATGGGTAGAAGCTTTTCCAACTAGAAATCCGGATGCAGCAACAGTGGCAAAGGCCCTAGTGAAAGAAATCATTCCTAGATTTGGCATACCGGAAAGAATTTATAGTGACAATGGGACACATTTTGTTAACCAAACGATACAGCAGCTTGGGAGACTTTTTGGGATTTCTTTGAAAAACCATTGTGCTTATCACCCTCAGTCAGCAGGACTGGTGGAGAGGTACAATGGAATCTTGAAAAACAAGTTGAGAAAATTAATGAGTGAGACTCAAAAGACTTGGATTTGCTGTCTGCCTTTAGCACTGCTGAGCATGAGAACTATTCCAAATGTAAAGGGCTTGACCCCTTTTGAAATAGTGTTTGGAAGGGCATATTGTGTGCCACAATGGAAGGCCCTCATGCCTGCAGAGCTGGAGGCCGATGGCTCATTAGCTAGTTATATGAAAAAGTTATTAACAAATAAGACTGTTTTGCAGTTGAACTCTTTTTCAGATAAACAAGAAACAAAACCAGAAGTCGTGCTGACCCCGGGGTCCTGGATTTGGCTGAAAATCATAAAGAGAAAGAACTGGGTGAGTCCAAGGTGGGAAGGTCCGTACCAGGTACTGTTGGCAACACCCACTGCAGTGAAAATCGCTGAGAGATCATCTTGGGTTCATTTAACCCATTGCAAACCTGTTAAGAAATTTAGTTTGGACATACCACAGGAACAGAATGGCCAGAGGCAGAATGAATAAAAATGTGAAACAACCCCAGAGACACTGGTTCACTGGCCTACTGATCATACACTTAATAACTATGTTTGTAGTAACTTTTTTGTTGTTATGGTTTTTCTTGCATATAACTACAGAAGTGAAATTAATAAAAGCGTGATGAAGGACTGGCTACAGACTGGCACCCAAACTTTAACACATACCTGGCTATGAAACGAGTTTATGTAGAGACTATGAACGTTTCAAATTGCTGGGTCTGTACTGCAATACCCACAGCATATGGAGGACTTTTGATGTCTGCTGTCCCCTTGGGAATAAATGCAACCTGGGAAAACCTGTTATTTGACACAGGCACTGTGAGATCACAAGACAAAGTGGCATTACATTTGCCTGTTACTCAGAAAGGAATTGTTTGTTTTGTTAAAATGATACACTCCAGGTTGGTTGGAGTAACTGTAACATAACTGTGTCTTACAAATGTTATATAAAACCTATAGACCAAGGTACTAGTTGCAGCACGAATTATGATTCATATTTAAGCTTGATGAAAACAACATTGAGAAATGTGCAAAATCTCCTGAAATATATAGACAATTCTCTGTTATAGATAAGAAAATGTTTCATTCAGGGTTAACCGCATCAGTACAAAAGTAGAAAACTGTTATTTTGTTTGTGGGAAAAAGGCCTATAAATGGTTACCTGAGAATTGGTCCGGCAGTTGTTTTTGGGTTATCTGGTTCCAGCCATAAGACATACTGCAGAATTGCCCTGGGTAAAATACGTAATGTAAGAGATGTAGCTCACCGAGCTGAAAATACAGTCAGAAAACCTACTAATCCAGTGGGTAAGATTGAAGCAAGCTGGAAGGATCATTCGTCTGTGAAGGACAAAGAAAAATTGACCCATATGGACTTGAGTGACAGTGTTATATCCTGGGCTGGAATATTCCCAACCTATGGAGCAGTCAAATCGATTTGGGAATTGAGAAAATTGTCAAACTTCTCGAGTAATGAGCAATGCGACTTTTCGCTCTTGAACTTGTGACTGATGAGATGAATGCAATGAGAACAGTTGTATTACAGAACCGAATGGCTCTCGACTTAGCCCTAGCGGCGAGGTGGTACGTGCGCGCTTATCAAAGAAGAATGCTGTGCGTACATTCCAGACAACCAGCATGAAATTAATGACCACCTGGAGGTAATACAGCAGGTGTCAGCAATGGCAGAACCAGGCCCAAACCCACTGACGAACTTTTTCCAGAATTTGTTTGGGGGGTGGGGGTCGGTCCTTATGAACATTCTGATTGCAATTTGTGTGGTACTGCTCATAATTGGAGTATGTGTCTGCTGCGGGATACCCTGTGTGAAAAAATTAGTTAAAGACTTAGTTGATGTATCAGTGACTGAAACTATGTACCAAGATATAGAATTGAATTTATTGATACCGAGTGAAAGTCTATCTGAAATATAAAACAAATGACTTACTTAGCTGAAAGTCCTTGAAAGGAAAAGGCTAAGAAATGAACTAACACTGTTTATGTTTCATATAGTATTAAATGCGTTAAAAGGAGGGAGAATGTTAGAAAAATCTACATGCTGCTTAGAAAATATATTTACATACATGCTGCCTAGAAAAATATATTTACAATGTGTGCTGCTTAGGAAGACGTGCATTTAATCATTCGAACATATATGAATTGTGTGATCAAATATATATAGAGAAATGTGTGCTTTAGTTAGGAATAAATGTACTTAAATCCATAAAGGTTAGTTAATGCATTTAATTCTGTCTCACTAGAATAACAGTAGAAATAAACCTGCATATTATTGCTTGAAGCACAAGCTGCAGTGTAATCAGAAATTTGACCTTGGCAGCTTGCAGATGCAGTCTGGCTCATGTCTTTCAAGTAAAGATTATTTTGCAAAGTTAGAAAATAATAAATCTGTTCGCATGTGTGTCCTCTTTCCTGCCTCCACCAGGAAAGTAGCCTTGTGCGCACTATCTCTGATAGTGCAGCTGGAAGCAAGAAAGACAAAGGGAGGCTTTAAGGAAGACATACATCTATTGTATTGGAACTAATCAGAGAACCTTGAATTGGCTACATCCTCAGGAGGTCATCGTGACTGACCAGCTGCTTGCAAGGCTGCAACATTCTCATGGGAAAAGGACTTTTTGAAAAACACAAATTCAGCACTTTTTATGAATTACTATGATGTAAAGACCCTGTCACTAGCCACACCAGTGAGGTGGGCAAAACTGATAATGAAATGTATATAACCAATGTGTTTTGGTCAATAAAGCAGTCAAAATTCTATACAAACTTTGTGTATGGTTTTTTGCCTCCTAATGTACATTAGTGCTTTAAGATACTCAAGCTCTCCTGCATTATTGTTTGTTATTAATTGACATTGTGTTTGAATAACTCAATGATTTTTACAGTCTGACTCTAACAAATTTATTTAACAATAACTACAATATTGGTCAATACAATCAGTATATTGAAACATAGTTGATAATTGTTGTGAGTAAACCTTAGAATGTAGTGTGTTGATCATGATATTGTATATCAATGTGTATAATTGTTACATTACGATTCCAAAGCATGGAATCAATAAGTACAATTAAAGCATATTTTGTATAAATATGAATGTAAATAAGAGAAACAATGTTACATATGAATATGACTGTATTATAACTATATCAATATGAAATGGAGTAAACTGTAGTTGTTTACATCTTGTTTTCAAGTGACAAATCTATGTCCATGCGTCATATATACGGGCCGTCGGACTGCTGTGTGTAGATATATACATGTGAACCCCTCGTTTCATACCTTTCTTTGTTACTGTCTGTGGATTACCTGTGTACACATCAATTACCATGCCATACCTTTCCACTGTACAGGTTCTGGCATGGTGTACGGCTGGTTGGCCCTTAATCTTGCTGTGTGTTACATTGACCAGTGTCTATCTGGCAATTGTCTGGCGTGTCATGTGTGACCTTCTTGCTTCTTTAGGGACCTGATCCCATAATTGTGACGTGCTTCCACTGGCCATATATCTGTCTGTCGTCTGGGATCTGTGTGTAACCAGTCCTTTCAGGACACTTTCTATTGTTGTTCTTTTTTGGTTACATATATGAGTACTTTGGTATGTTGTGCTATTATTGTGTGTGGAGCATTTCTCCATGGGCCTCTGCTGACACTGGACATATATCCAGCTAGCCTAGCCCGGTCAACAAGTGTGAGCCAACTGAATACAATTCGTACTGGGGCACCTTCTGACAAGTGGGTCGGGTTACTGATGCATAACTGTCATCAACCCATATTACTAACACATACGTTATTCTATCCACATTCTATGTTTGTCTCATCACATAGCGTGTGTTTCTCACTATTTCTAACGGTACTTTACATGACATTGCCCGATTCCATACTTTCAGAGGCTGACATTTTTGAGACATGTCTGGTTGACGTGGAGGACACATCCTTAACCTTCTCTGCTTCGAGTGGATCACACACGCACACTTGCATTTCCTAATTGTGGGTTACGCGCAGGCGCACATGCATATCCGTATTCTGTTTACATATGTTTACTGGGTCTGTGTGGTTACGTGGTCTGTGTTAGTTGTGACTATTCCGGTAACATATCTCTGATCCGGTTGACGGACGTGTGACGCACTTACACCTTTATACATGTAACAGTCTTTGCAGCATGGACGCATTACGTACACGTTCACATTTATATGTTCTATAGTCGTAATTCAAACGGGACTGCATTCACGTTTGCCGGTTACTGTGACCACTACACGTTAGCTGTTCGGTCTCATTAATGTGCATACCCATGGTACTTAGCTACATTTACATATCCCCCCACCCCCCCCCCACACTCACGCACGTCACAGGCATCCATTCTCCTGCTGGGAAAGGTGCGGTACTACATGTTAAACATTCCTTATTCCCTCCCGCTCATGGCCCAGGATGCATATGTCGTGACCGCAGGGATGTTCAGATCACAGGTGCTTATATCCCCTACGCATAAAGGCCTTCGATTGTCAGGGTGTTCCTGTGGTGCTTTGGGTTTGGTCTTGTCCGCCCAGTGTACGGAACTGCCCTGACCGTGTACGAATGTTAGATGAGTCACATGGGCACGGTTTGTCCGTGTCTATGATACCATGTCCCCCCCCCATTATTCCTAACCGTGTGCGCTGATTGGCCGGCGTACCCGTTGTAGATCTTGTTATAGTAATTGCACACGGTCTGGTCGAATGGACCTATTTCCATTACTAACCCTCGGTATTTATAACCTGTCTCGCTATATTACATGGGTTTAACATTGCGTGACGGCTTTCACTGAGCCACGGACATGTCCGTTGCTTAGTTTGGGCCAGTCCCGCTCTGCTACACACATTTAACATGGCGGAACAGGTTGAACAGCTCAGCAACGGGGACATCGGTCTCTCCGTCGCTGTTTAGTACTGAATCGCTATGTTGACTTTGTTTCACAGAGCGAGACAGTGTCAACATTGGTAACGGACATCTCGCGCAGTACGTCTGCACCGCCGCGGGTGCCGTATGTCTGCGTTTGGGTGGCGTACAGGCATTATGCTGTGCCATTATGTCTGGGAATATATGTTTTTTTTCCATAGATGATATGGCATACTAGCAATGACCCGCGTCTGGGTGTGGGCACTGCTGTATTTACCCATGGCAAGAGTGGCCTTATGTCAAGTGGTGCCCTAGGCAGAAGGACTCCATGGTGCCACCGCCACATCACCTGCTACCTCCGTCCTGGTCTACCTACACCAAATAAAGGCTGGAAAGGTGCCCCGAGTAGAGCGGTGCCCTAGGCGGCTGCCTAGTTGGCCTATGCCTAAGGCTGGCTATGTGTGTGGTCCCTCGGGCATCGGACTCGGGAACGCACCACGTCTGCCATGGGTATATCTAGCATTACCCACATCCGGGCGTGGTTTATTGCTATGATGTTCCATGTGTACGGACACGTGTGTTTGGACAACCTACAATAGCATCTGCTATTGGCATACAATGCTGTGGGTGGTGCCGGTTACCATACATATGCCTTTCTCAAAAGCCGAATTCACACTTCTGAACACTACTGTGGTCTCCTTTAAGGCCCCTGAGCCAGTGGTAAACATTACTCAAACCGCTGAATCACGTACATATGCCTTCCACCAGCACCTACAGGACTGCATGGATCAGGCAATCCCATACAAAACTGAGACTCTTTGTACCAAAGCCAAGCATCCAGTCTGGTGGACCCCATGAACAAGCTCTACAACAACAGGAGGTAGCTACTACAAGATAGAGTGGAATACTTGTAAGGTAAGACACCCTTGCTCATTATATGTGAAGAACTACAAGCTGTCATGAAATCATCCAGGGAAATTCAACAGAGAAATCAACAAGGACTCGACAGACAATCATAAGGCCTTCTTTAGCTATGTTGGACACCTGGGAGGACACTCCCAGATATGCTCAGACTGGGTTCAGAATGATGTGAAGATGACTGAACCTACACACATTGCCAACATACTGGCTGACAGGTTCGGTGCTAACTTCTCCCCCCCCCACATGGAGAGATATCTATACCAGAGGATTGTAGATCCTGGAACATCTGTAACGCACAGGTGGGAAATGCTCTCTCCAAGGCAGTAAACACAGCATCCATGGGACCAGACGGTGTCTCAGCTGTGTACTCCATGAACTCAATCGGGAATTAAACCCACAGTTAGGACAGCTGTTTAATCTTAGCCTCACCTCAGGATACGTACCCAAGTAGTGGCACAAGGCGACTCTAGTCCCACTTCACAAGGATGGTGCCTCCACTGACCCTGGTAATTACCATCCCATTAGCTTGACAAGCCTTATCTGCAAAGCCATGGAGAAGGATCATAATGGAACTCATAGATAAAGACATAGGGGACTTGCATACTTTGGATCCAACCCAGTTTGGCTTGGTCAAAGGCAGATCATGCCTTTTAAACGTGTTTGACTTTTTAGGATCAGTCACCAAGGCCATTGATGAGGGTAAAGCAGTCCATACAGCCTACCTCGACCTGGCAAAGGCCTTCGACACAATACCTCCCTCAGGTATCATTGATAAACCCGTCAGCTTGAATGTAAATACATACATCGCCAGATGGGTTGCAAACTGGCTAAGTGACAGAACCCACACGGTCATAGTTGCTGGCGCCATGTCATACTCACAGCCGGTCACAGGTGGTGTCCCACGGGGCTCAGTCCTGGGTCCACTATTTCTCGGCATCTACATTTCCAAAGTACAAGCAAACACAGGGGGGTTATGGCTGACAATGTTTGCAGATGACTGCAAACTGGGTGCCATAGTCGGACACACATCTGACACAGATATCCTTCAGAAGGGCCTCACAGATATGGATAACTGGTGCCAGAGACATGGCCTACAGCTAAATGCCTGGAAATGCATAGTCATACCCTTCGGGAAGAACAAGGTTACCCCTAGCTACCATATAGGTGGCAATCCACTGAGCACAGAGGGAGTTACCAGGGATCTGGGGACCCGGGTTGTCGGTAACCGTTCGTTCGACACACACGTTGTTAACGTAGTTAGGTAGACCTTCTACATTGCCCACCTGATCATGAAGGGATTCACATCTAGATCAGGGGAGGTCATTGTCCCCTTGTACTCATCACTCATTAGACCTATGATTGAGTACAATGCCCCGTTCAGAATGTATCTGACCCAACACCTGCAGCAGCTGGAAAGGCCCCAACAGTTCATCGACAAACGGATGCAGGGTCTCAGGAATATGTGTTATGCTGACCGACTAAAAGGATTCCAGCTCTATTCAGTCACATACCACTTGCCCAGAGGTGACCTGTGCCTGGCATACAAGGCCATGTCGAACCCAGATTTGATGACTATGCTTCACCTAAAGAATCTAGATCCCTCAGAACCACAAGGGCAGGTGACGTACACCTTGACACTGTCATTAATAGAATGTGCTGGTGGGACAGATTCATCACCCAGACACTCACTATGCTGTGGAACAACATCCCAGTACATGTGAGGCAGAGCACCTCGCTGGCCTTGTTTTAGTATTTTGACAAGGATGTCTGAATTGATTTATTTAACTAACCTTCTAAATGAATATTTACTTTACCACATTGTGAATCTTTACATTTCATTGATATATTTTACATTAGTCATAATCATAAGATTTATCTCTATATATTATGGTTCATTTATATTACTAGGTGTCTCTAGTTCTTTTAATATATTGGCACAATCCCTAGAACATATATATGTAGCTTATACACTCAGACATTTGGAAAACATTATGTTGGTTCTTCTTTCATATATATACATATATTTTTATTTTTCTATGAAGAATATATTTTTTGAAGCAATGTCTGATTTACTCACTGTGTGGAATCTGTAACCCAAGTAAAGTTTTTTAGCTTGTTTGCCTTTAAGGCATTTAATTAATACTTAGCACATCTAATTTACTGACCAATTAAGGGTTTTAAATGTAGTAGGTTGAACTGCATTGTATGTATTCTGAAGAAGTCTGCTTATGAAGCAGACGAAAAGCGCTTCAATAAACTATGGTGACTGCATTTAATTCCTGGTGGGCTCTGAGTGGTCACTGACCATTTCTACAGTACCTCATTTTTGCTTTGGACTTTCTTAGCTGGTTCTCTGTGTTTTTTGTATGGGGAATGTCAAGTGTAGTCCCTATGTGTATTACCTGTGTAATGCCTTACTGCGGCAGTGTAATTCCACCGGGTTTGCAGTTATGGGTGCCATCTTGGTCGTACGCTTGTCCATCCATGTGGATTGCCTACTGGACACTGGTATAGGGCTGTACACATTTCACACCTGCATTTAGCATTCTCCGGTGGATGCTTTGCATTATTAGTGGGGAGTAAGGCAGGTACTACGCCCACATCCCTCCCACGGGGCGGGACAACGGATTATCTGCCAGACAACACAGAGCCCCATTTCTGCATACCCAAGATCCCATGGCTGCAACCCTCGACAGTACCCATTACACATCCTTCATGCGTGCGGGACTGGGATGTGGATGCACATGTATGGACACGTCGATCTGGGTATTTCTGTTCATATGTCCTGCATTTCATGGACACTTGTCATCAACCTTAAACACGCTGGTGGTGCATATGTCTAACTGTGCCATAGTCACGGCTATAGCATCGTCTGTTGTTCGGAGACAGCTGGAGTGAGTTCTGTGAGAAGGTATTTTTGGGTCCTTCAATGGACACCAATGTGCATATGTAAAGTTAGGTGTTGCTGGACTGTGTCCAACTGGCCAGTGCTTTTGACTGCTGCTGTATGCTCCCCAATCGCAGATGTCTGTTTGACTACCCATTCTACGTGGTGCTACGTAACCAGGTGATTTAGAACTGTGAACAAATGGTGTACATCCAAAGATGCAGGTTAGCAACTGCTTCAAATAAACCTCAGACGTCCCAATAGGACATATTCCGTCACTGTATTTTCAACATAACACCACCGGAACATGTTGATCCCCTATGTATTCATTGAAGCATGTTTTCTTCATAGGTGGGAATGCCATAGTTTACATATCCTAGTTGACGTTGTTGGTGTGCCATTAGTATGTGTTCCACAGGTCGCCCATCTGTTCCGCAGTATGGTAGCGAGTGCTCCCCATTTTGTTGCTGGCAGATTGAGTGCTGTGTATGCCGGTGTTTGCATGGCGGTCCAACTTTGTATGGGGAATGTCAACTGTAGTCCCTATGTATATTTCCTGTGTTATGCCTTACCGCGGCTGTGTAATTCCACCGGGTTTGCAGTTGTGGGTGCCATCTTGGTCGTACGCTTGTCCATCCATGAGAATTGCCTACTGGACACTGGTATAGGGCTGTACACATTTCACACCTGCATTTAGCATTCTCCGGTGGATGCTTTGCATTATTAGTGGAGAGTAAGGCAGGTGCTACGCCCACATCCCTCCCACGGGGCGGGACAAAGGATTACCTGCCAAACGACACCGAGCCCTGTTTCTACATACCCAGGATCCCTTGACTGCAACAGTCGACAGTACCCATTACACATCCTTCATGTGTGCGGGACTGTGATGTGGACGCACTTCTATGGACTCGGAACCCTGGGGATTTCTGTGCATATGTGCTGCATTTCATAGACAGCTATCATCAACATTGAACACGCTTGCGGTGCATATGTGTAGCTGTGACGTGGTCACGACAATCAATTCACGTGGGTGATGACGGAGGCTGGCATGCATTCCGTACGGGAAAATTTTTGGGTCCTACAATGGACACCAATGTGCATATGTAAAGTGTAGAGCTTGTCGGACTGTGTCCGTGTGGCCAGTGGGTTTGACTGCTGCTGTGTGTTCACCAATCGCGGATGTCTGCTTGACTACCCATAGTGTGTAGTGCTACGGAAACCATGTTTTCCGAGACCGGAACCAAATGGTGTACATCCAATGTTGCAGGTTAACAACCGCTTTAATTAATCCCCAGAGGTCCCGGTTGGGAAGTATCACCACTTTATTGTCGGAACGACACCTCCAGACTAGGTAAATCACGGGCACTTTAGCCCGGTCTTACCGGCCATTTGCAAGTGTAATTAGCAGACACGTGTCAATACATGTATGATAATAAATATTGTCATGCCGAAGTTAATCTATGTTATTTGGACAATGGCTTCTGCTATTGACATCCGTTGCTGTGGGTGTTGCCGGTTACCATACACATGGCTTTCTCAAAGGCAGAATTCACAATTCTGAACACTACTGTGGTCTCCTTTAAGGACCCTGAGCCAGTGGTCAACAGTACTGCAGCCACTGCATCACTTACATATGCCGTCTACCGGTACCTACAGGACTGCATGGATCAGGCATTCCCTTACCCAACTGTGGTTCATTGTACCAATGCCAAGCATCCAGTGTGGTGTACCCCAGCCATACACAAGCTGTACAATGAGAGGAGGTGGCTACTACAAGGCGGAGCAGACACCTTGTGAGGTATGACACCCTTGGTCATTATATGTGTAGAGCTACAGGCTGTCATGACATGGTCCGGGCACGTTCCACAGATATATCTACATGGACCTGGCTGACAATCATACAGCCTTCATTTGCTATGCTGGACACCTGGGAGGTCACTCCCACATATGCTCTGACTGGGTTCACGATGATGTGGAGTTTACTCAACATACACACATTGCCAAAATACGGGCTGACAGGTTCGGTGAGGACATCTCCACACCCTCCCCCCCACATGAAGAGATGTCTGTACCGGCGGTTTGTGGTCCCCAAATGTTCTGTGACGCACGGGTGGGGCATGCTCTCTCCAGGGTAGTGAACATAGCATCCATGGGACCAGCTGGTGACCCGACTGTGTACTCCACGATCTCATTGAGGAATTAGACCCGCAGTTAGGACAGCTGTTTCTTTGTAGCCTCACCTCGGGTAACGTACCCGGGTTGTGTCGCACGGTGACTGTAGTCCCACGTCACAGGGCCAATGCCTCCACTGACCCTGGTTATTACTGTCCCATTACCATGAGGAGACCTATCTGCAAAGACATGGGAAGGGATCATACTGCGGCTCATAGATGAAAGCATAGGGGAGCTGCATACTTTGCATCCAACACGGTTTGGCTTGTTCAGGGGCGGTTCATGCGTTTAAGGCATGGTTGACGTTTTCGGGACAGTCACCGAGGCCATTGATGGGGGTCTTGCAGTCCATACAGCCTACCTCGACCTGGCAAAGGCCTTCAACACATTACCCCCCACAGGTATCATTGATAAACCCATCAGCTTGGATGTGAACACGTACATCGCAGGATGGGTTGTAAACTGGCTTTGTGACATGGCCCATGCGGTCATAGTTGCTGGCAGCATGTCGGACCTACTGCCTGTCGCAGGCGGTGTCCCACGGGGCTCTTCCCTGGGTCCACTCCTCTTATACATCTACATTTCCACAGTACAGGCACACACAGGGGTGTTATGGGCGACATTGTTTGTAGATGACTGCGAAATGGGTGCCATAGTGGGACGGACATCTGACACGGATATCCTTCAAAGGGGCCTCCCAGATATGCATATCTGCTGTCAGGGACATGGCCTACAGCTAAATGCAAGGTAATGCAACATCATACCTGTCGAGGAGTACTAAGTCACCCCTGTCCAGCATATGGGTGGCAGTCCACTGAGCGCAGGGGTGATTACCAGGGATCAGGGGACAGAGGTTGTCGGTCACCATTCGTTCAACACACACGTTGCTATCGTGGTTCGGTGGGACTTCTACATTGCCCACCTGTTTGTGCAGGGATTCACATCTAGATCAGGATAGGTCATTGTCTCCTTGTACTCATTACGTGTTACACCTATGATTGACTACATTGCCCCATTCGGAGGGTATCTGACCCGACACCTACAGCAGCTGGGAAGGCCTCATAGGTTAATTGTCATACAGATGCAGGGTGTCATGGATTTGTGTAATGCTGCCCCACTTGTAGGACCCCTGCTCCATTCGGTCACATACCTGTTGTTCAGTGTTGACCTGTGCCTGACATACGAGGCCATGTTGACCCATATGTCATGTCTATGCTTCACCTACTGTATCTACATCCCTCGGAACCACAAGGGCAGGTGACGTGAACCTTGACGCGGTCATTAATAGGATGTGTTGGAGTGACACATACATCACCCAGACACTCACTATGCTGTGGATCTACATCACAGTACATGTGAGGCAGTGATCCTTGCTAGCCTTGTTCGGGGGTATGTTGTCCGTTGGATGGGGGATTGCAGATATAGGCCAGGGATTACATCATTATCACTGCTTGACAGAGGTACGGCATTATCATAAGCATTTTATCTCCGGACCGGAAGGTTGGCAAAGGAATCCTAACTATGGTGTAGGGTTATGGCTGAACTTGGGTAGATAGCCTACCCTGTACCTATGGACCTATGAACCTATATTCATAGTTTGTCCCATTTACACTTGTCTATCCCCTATCCTCTTTCTCATGTGTATATTTCTGTGGCACGTGATTGTCCTCTGTATTACCTGCAGGTATGCTGTCTACAGTGCACATACGTCACGGTTGATTACAGTGTATCTGTGTCCCTACCACTGTGATACTGAGGACTACCACACATCCTTCACAACATTACATGCATATGTCCATTCTATTCTTCTTTGGCCTATGGGGGGGTGTTAAGGCAACGGTTACACATGTCCCTGTTTGTGCACGCTTCATGGTGGTGTTTGACCAGCCTCCGTTGCGGTCGTGGGTTGGACAGTAGTGTTGCTGTGTGTTTGGCATGTGTTTTCATTGCCGGTACATCTGTGGGAGGTGTGGTTGGCACATGTTCCTCTTTGCAGGGAGCCCCATCCTGGGGTTTTGTGTCACGCATCTGCACTTGGCACGTGCCATATGTCCTGTGCTATTCCCACAGTCGTGTATGCCTTCATGCATTACTACTGCGTGTTACTGGCTGTTTGTATGTGGTACACATGGTGATTGTGGTGGTTGGCCTGACCTATTCCCATGCTAGGACATACACATCTGTCAATTACGTTGTTTAAATCAGACTGTAACACTCATTAGGCTTTTCAAAACGACAGTCAATAACACAGGAAGCTCAGTTTCACAACGTTTTAATAGTGTGCACCAGGAGGCAAATAACTATGCAGTACAAGTATAGAGTTTTGTCTGACTCTATACAAGAAACAGCTGTATGAGTATTGTGTTTACAATCAGCTTTTGCCCACCTTAATGATGTGGTCAGTCACAGGGCATTTACATCACTATAGTCCACAATATTGTATTCCTACAACGGTGCTAAGGTAATGCTTATTAAATGTTTTCCCATGAGAATAGCACAGCCTTGCGAGGCACATAGTCAATTAGAATGTCCTTCTGTAAATTCTGCTCTGTCAAGGTTCCAAGCCTGTTCGGATACAATAGTCAGTTCATTTCCTACTAGGTTCCTTTGTCTCTCTGGTGAGCAGCTGTACTCTATCTTTGATAGAGCTCACAAGGCCATCCTCCTCAGTGGAAGGATGAAAGATATACATGTACATACATTTATTATTCTCTAACCCAGCAGATAATTAATGCTGAATGACATACGCGTGCTGAACTGGTTACTGCCAGGGTCAGGGTTCGATCACACTGCAGCTACACTACAGGCAATTACATGCATGATAAGTTCTACTGCCATATTGTAAAATAGAATAAAATGCATTATACACTATTTGCTTCTAAACTAGCACGTCATATATGTTTAAATATATATTTTTCTAACATTCTCCCTCCTTTGATTGCTTCTATTCTATCCAGAAACATATACAACATTATTTCATTCCCTAGCCTCTTCCTCTCTGGAACTTTTAACTAGGCAAGTCATTTGTTGTACATTTCAGAAAGGATTTCATTTGGTATTAACAAATCCCACTCCAGGTCTTGATACATAGTCTCGGTTACAGATACGTCAACAGAGTCCCTGACTAATACTTTCATACAAGGTATCCCGCAACAGACACAAGCTCCCAATATGAGCAGAACAACACAAATGGCAATCAAGGTATTCAGTATGAGTGAACCCCATCCACCAAATGGTTTCTGGAAATAGTTCGTCAGTGGGTTTGGGCCTGGTTCCGCCATGGCTGATACCTGCTGTATTACCTCTAGGTGGTCGTTGATATCGTGCTTATTATGTGGTACTTAAACACAGCAGTCTTCTTTGATAAGCGCGCACGTACCACTTCTCGCAGCCAGGGTGCAGTTGTGAGCCATTACATTTTATGGCACAACAGTTCTCATTGCATTCAGTTCATCAGTCACAAGTTCGAGAGCGGAAAAGTCGCATTGCTCATTCCTTCGAGAGGTTTTGACAACTTCCTCAGTTCCCTGATTGATTTCACTGCTCCATAAGCTGGGATTGTTCCAGCCCAGGATATAACACTGTCACTCAAGTCCATATGAGTCAATTTTCCTTTATCTCTTGCAGAAGAATGATTTTTCCGAACAGCTTCCATTTCACCCACTGGATTAGTAGGTTTCTCGACTGAGTTCCCAGTTCTTCGAGCTATATCTCTTACATTTCGTTTTGTACCCAGAGGCAATTCTGCAGTATATCATATGGCTGGAGCCAGATAACCCAAAAAACAACTGCCGGACCAATTCTCAGGTAACCATTGATATGCTTTTTTCCCACAAACAAAATAACAATATTCTACTTTACTACTGATGCAGGTTAACTCTGCATGTAACATTTTCCTGTCTATAACAGACAACTGTTTATACAATTCAGGATGTTTCTGCACATTTATTTTATTTTTATTTTACATTTGTTAACCGGGCTAGTCTGGCTGGATACATGTCCATTTTCAGCAGAGGCCCGAGGAGAAAAGCTCCATTAACACTAATAACTAACAGTGATAAAAACTATCAAAAAATTTAGAGAAACTAAAAAATTTAAACACTCAGACATAAAAGCAAACAGCAAAAAAAAACCAAATGTGAAAAATAAGTAAGGAGATTAGGAACAGTTATTATGTAGTTTAGAAGAATTCAGAGGTAGTAGGAAAAGAGATAATAGTGAGGAAGGTAGTATTCCAATGAATTAGTTGCTAGGGAGAGACTGTCAGGGAAAGAAGAGGACTGAGAAAATAACATCTTTCCACGTTGTTCTCATTAAGCTTAAATACAAATCATGAATGGTGCTACAACTAGTACTGTAATCTTTGGCTGTTATATGACATTTGTAAGACACAGTTATGTTACAATTACTCCCACCAACTTGGACTGTATCATGTTTATGAAAACAAACAATTCCTTTTTGTGTAACAGGTAAGTACAGTGCCACTTTGTCCTGTGATCTCACAGAACCTGTATCAAAGTGTAAATATTCACAAGTCTCAATCTATCCCCAAGGGGACAGCATACATCGGAAGTCCTCCATATGATGTAGGTATGGCAGTACAAACCCAGCAATTTGAAATGTTCATAGTCTGTACATGCACACGCGTCATGGCTAGGTATGTGTTGAGGTTTGGATGCCAATCTGTGGCCAGTTCATCACGTCTCACTATTTGTATCTGTGTAGTTATATGCAGGAAAGATCCCAGCAAAAGTAAAGTCACCACAAACATGGTTAATAGGTGTATGATCAGTAGGACAGTAAACCAATGTCTTTGGGGTTGCTTTGTATTGTTATACACTCTGCCCCGGGTGATTCTGTCTCTATGGTATATCGGCTACAACATGTAAATCAGACTGGATATTCTTTACCGGTTTGAAAAGGGTCAGGTGAACCCAGGACGACTTTTCCGCAAACTTTACTGCAGTAGGCGTTGCCAACAGTACCTGGTACGGACCTTCCCATGTTGGACTCATCCGGTTACTTGTTTGGATAACAGTCAAACACACCCAGGATACTGGAGTCAGCTCTGCGTCCGGCTTCGCTTGCTCTTTATCTGAAAAAGAGTTTAACTGCAAAACAGTGTTATTGGTTAACAATCCTCTCATGTAACTGGCTAATGAGCCATCGACCTCCAGCTCTGCAGGCATGACAGCTTTCCACTGTGGCACATAATATGCCATTCCAAATACTACTTCAACGGGGGTCAAACCCTTTACATTTGGAACTGTTGTCATGCTCAGCAATGCTAGAGGTAGACAGCAAATCCAATTCGTCTGGGTGTCACTCATCAACCTCCTCAACTTATTTCTCGAGATCCCATTGTACCTCGCCACCAGTCATGCTGACTGTGGGTTGTACGTGCAATGATTATTCAGGGAAATCCCAAATAATCCCCCAGTTTGCTGGATTGTCTGGTTCACAAAATGTGTTCTATTGTCACTGTAGCTTCTTTCTGGTATGCCAGATCTAGGGATACTTTATTTTACTGGGACCTTTGCCGCTGTTGCTGCATCCGGATTCCTGGTTGGAAATGCTTCTACCCATTTTGATAACATATCTATAATCACTAAACAGTATTTCTTCCCTTCACATTTATTCAGCTGTATAAACTCCATACAAATAGTATGGAATGGATATGGTGGTGTAGGGAAACTCACTCGCTTCGGTTGAAATGCTCCCTGTGCATGATGTTTACTGCAAATATGACACGCTGCTCAAAATGTTTGTATGTGGTTCCTAATTCCGTATGTTAGGAATATTCTGTTAACCAACTGTACCATCCCCCCTGTTGAGACATGGCTCTACCCATGGCTCAACAAAGCCGCATATCTGAATAAATTAGACGTTAATATTGGCTTTCTCACTTTGGAGATGTACAGTCCGTCTTCAAGGATTGCTCCTCGTCTTACCCACGTCTGCTTTTCTGCTTTCGTAGTTGATGTTTGCATTGTTTCTAACATTTCTAAATCTAGAATCTCTGAGGATTGTCATTCCTCATTCAAAAAGACACTTTCTGAGTGTGAGGCTGCTTGTTTTGCAGCTGCATCAGCTCGTGCATTACCTTTCCTAATCTTATCCTGTTGCTTTGTATGAGCTGCACATTTACAATTAGCTACTTTAGTAGGTAACTGAATGGGATCTAATAAATTCAAGATCAATTGCGCATGATTAATCGGTTTACCAGTGGATGTTATCATTCCCCTATTCTTCCACTGCTGCGCATAAACATGCACTGTAGAGACAGCATACTGACTATCGGTATAAATGTCCACACATCTGTTTTTCTCTAGAGTGCAAGCACGTGTTAAAGCTATCAATTCTGCTGCTTGAGCAGAGAAGTTATGCTGCAGGGGTTGGGCTTCTACAATCTCATTATCAATAACTACTGCATAACCTACTTGATTCTTTCCTGTAGGACTCTTTCTACATGATCCGTACACATAAACTGTCACCTCTGCATCATCTAAGGGTATATCAGTAATATCCTGTCTGGGTAAAGTTATTTGCTCCATTTCCTGTAGGCAACTGTGTGGTGTGCCATACACAGGTGTCGGACGTGACGTTGATGGGTTTAATGTTGTACAACGTTCAATCACCATATGAGGTTGACTCAGGGGTATGGTCAAACAAGAAAGATGTCTAGCACGGGTCAGGAATGCTATTTTCTCTTGCAGCAAAATTATCGCAACTGCATGAGGCACTCTCACAGTGAGAGGGTGGAATAATACCATTGATGCCGAGGCCTGTACTGCCATGGCTGCTGCAACAACTGCCTGTACACAATGTGGCAATGACCATGCCACTGGGTCCAACTGCGATGAGTAGTAAGCTATGGGGC
This sequence comes from Protopterus annectens, assembly GCF_019279795.1. Taxonomy (NCBI): domain Eukaryota; kingdom Metazoa; phylum Chordata; order Ceratodontiformes; family Protopteridae; genus Protopterus; species Protopterus annectens. Next base: position 1,393,475,824 of record NC_056726.1, read on the forward strand.
GTTGCTTACTTCCATGCTGTTGCGTCAAGACTGACGTCATATATCCCTGCTTACAATCTACAGTCTGAAAACATCTGTTATGATTATTCGAGACCTAAAACAGATGTTGAAGCTATCAATCATTTTAGTCTGCAGAAAGCTGTTTCTGCTACTGGAATCCAGTGTAGTATATCTTGTGCTGCCATAGGTGTATTAAAGATTAAAGCAGACAATAGAGCCGATTCAAAAGCATAGTTTGGTAACCAGCTTCGACAAAAGTTAGTCGGCCCAGGAAGGACATCATTCCCTTCTTGGTAGTTGGCTTGGGTGCTTGTGAAATTGCTGCCTTCCTATCGTCATCTAATGTTCTACCCTCCTTGGATACCACATATCCCAGGTACTTGACCTGTATTCTCCGTAGTTGCAATTTATGCTTGTTTAATTTATGTCCCTGTTCTGCTGAATATTTCAATAATGCTATTGTATCTTCCCTACATTGCTGCTGGGTAGGGGAAGCAAGCAGGATATCATCCACATAAAGTAGAACTTGACTGCCCCCGGGTGGAGTAAACCCTGGCATGTTGCTAGCCATCTCCTGTGCGAATATCGTTGGACTTTCACAGTATCCCTGCGATAGCCGGGTATGGCTGTATCTGTTACCCTGAATGTAAATGCAAAACAATACGGACTATCTGGATGTATAGGTATTGAAAAGGAAGCATAGCTTATATGTACCACGGTAAGATACTTCTGTTGCGGGTTCATAGCATTCAATATAGTGTGTGTGTCTGGCACCATCGGTACCCTAGGTATTATTACATGATTTACAGATTGTAAATCCTGTACCATCCGCCATTCCCCGTTTCCTTTTCTATCAGGAGATACAGGGGTATTGCATGGTGAATGGTGATTACTTTGTGGATGGGGAATTCCCTCTGTGACTTTCCGGATATCTTCCAGTGTCCACGGTCTATACACTAAGGGAGTTGGGTCCTGGCCTTCCTGTCCTGCCTGAGGGTTCGGTACTTCAATTAATTGACAGATTTCCTCACTCTGTTCTAGTGACTCTCTTCTTAGTTGAGTGTCCCTAGGTATTTTACATGTTCGGGATGTGGTTTCAATAGCTTCTCTTACAATTGGTCGTTGTGATACCTCTGTTGCCACAGGATAACGTGGGGGGGACTAGCCTGCCCTCCTGCTTCATATCCTGGATGTGGTATCGGAGGGGGTGGAGGGGGTGGGGCCGTCGCTACTACTGTATTACTATCTTCTTTGTCTACGTATGATGCTTTCGCATTTTTAGTCTTCTGTTCCCTTCGGTTCACTACCTCAATCCACCTATGTGCTTGAGGGATACCCAATTGTCGCTGTTTTTTAGCCTGCACATCTTAGGGTTGCCACCTTTTCAAATGCCCAAAGTGGGACATTTGTGTTAGGAACGTCGGATTTTGCAGGGCAAAACATACCCACGGCCAGTACAAAGGACAGCAATTTACTTTTTGCCAGAATAGCAAGTTATTCTTGTAGCATTTGAGTTGCTTATTCTGTTTATTATAATATTTTGGTGTTTCAGATACAAAATAACTGTTTTATGCTACTATTAAAGAAAATATAGGAAATATTTTTGTCCTAAGATATCATGACATTTGCCATTTGTTCAGTTTGTTTGCAGGACACAACTGGCCAAAGAGGGACTGTCCCTCGCAAAGTGGGACAGGTGGTAACCCTAGAACATCTACGTCACATTTTAAGTGATTCCAATGTTTCACTAACGATATTTTGTCTAATATACCATCAATGTCATATTTATTACCCCATTTTGCAGAATATCTCACATTATGTGCTCTCTGCAATTGCATATACTTCGCATCACCCGTCAAACGCGGATCTCACGATCTCTTAGTGCACTAATCTCCCATGTCTTCTAAACGACTGTTACGTAACCCTTCTCTCGTACCACGTGGTATCTCCTTCCCTGTATCCACTGTAGTGTCTACAATGACTATTTACTCTACTCTGTGTTCCCCTGATCTATGTCCAAATGTAAAACTACTTGGATTGGTCTTCGACCTGCTATCACAACTGTTAACAGAAACACAATGTAGCCTGGTCCCTGATCTACAACAGAGACAAAGAGGCAAACTCTCCTTACCTGAGCCTCCCGTTTATGACTGCACGTTTTCTTCTTGGGATCCAGTTTTCTGCTTTTCAGCCACAGATCAGACAGTGGACAGCCTCTTTACACACAACAATTCAGTCGGAGGTCTTTTCACTCAAGAAGAACCATTTAGGCAACTTCTCCTGCGCAGATGTCTAACCACCCATGCACTCTGACCTGTAGCTTACCAAGGGAATTCTGGCTAAGAAGGACCACAATGTCAAATAAGTTGTTAAAACCAGACTGTAGAAATCAGTAGGCTTTTCTAAATGACAGTCAATAACACAGGAAGCTCAGGTTCACAACGTTTTAGTAGTGTACACCGGGAGGCAAAAAACTATACAGTACAAGTATAAGAGTTTTGTTTGACTCTATACAGGAAGCAATTTGTTTATATAGTGTTTACAATCAGCTTTTGCCCACCTTACTGACGTGGTCAGTCACAGGGCATTTCCATCACTATGGTCCACAATATTCTATTCATACGAGGGTGCTGAGGTAATGCTTTTAAAATGTTTTCCCATGAGAATAACACAGCCTTGCAAGGCACCTGGTCAATTACAGTGTCCTTCTGTAATTGTTGCCATTCAAGGACCCTGGACTGTTCCGATACAATAGTCAGTTCATTTCTTAATACGTTCCTTTGTCTCTCTGGTAAGGAGTTGTACTCTATCTTCGATAGAGCTCACAAGGCCATCCTCCTCAGTGGAAGGGAGGAAGATATACATGTACATACATTTATTTTTCTGTAACCCAGCAGATAATTAATGCTGAGAGACATAAGCCTGCTGAACTGGTTACTGCCAGGGTCAGAGTTCGATCACACTGCAGCTAAGCTTCACCAATTACATGCATGATCATTTCTACTGCCATATTGTACAGTACAATTCAATGCATTATATAGTATTTTGCTTCTAAACTGGCACTTCATATGTGTTTCTATATATATTTTCTAACAACATCCATCCGGCCATATGCATGTTGTTCCGTCCTTTACCTTGGCCGTGGGTGTTTGGCCGTCCGGCAACGCTACTCTCCACATGTAATGTCCCACCTTCCCCTTCTGTGCCTGTGGCACCCTGTTAGGACGTCCTGTTTGGTAGGCACATGTTCCGCTATATGTGTTTGACTTGTCTGCATAGCTAATCATCGGTGCGGTGGTTCAACATCCCGACTTGTCCACATGTGTACAGTTATGTGCACCGTGGCGTGTGCAAGCCTATAGGGTTTGGACGGGTTCATACCACATGCGGGATGTACACATTCTGCCGACACATTCACATGCAGCCATTTGCATATCTGTACCTGAGGTGGGTTCGTGACATGTGGGGTACATATTTGCCCGCGTGGCACTGCCTAAAACGATACTTCTTACCACATTTCAGGTATGCCCATTGTGTGTAGGTGTGTAGCTGCGCAGGGCTGCTAGCTGTGTTGGGTGCACGGTCGTACATAGGTGGGACTTACATGCTATAATGGGGCTATTGTGTATTACATTTGCATGCATGGGTTCTGCTTCTGGATATTACGCTTAGACATACGCCGTCCTGTGTATGCGACGAACACGTTGCTGGGTGTGGTACATGTTGCTATGCACATGTTTGCCTGTGTTTAGGGTATCTTGGTTCCTTCCTGTTGTTATGTCGACACGGCTACCCGGCTGTGTACTCTCAATACTGCTTGTGACCATTATGGTTGCCACCTTTTCCAATGCCCATAGTGGGACATCTTTTGTGGAAACATCGGATTTTGCAGGACAACACATACCCACAGCAAGTAGAGATGACAGAACTTCACTTTTTTGCCATAATATATGCTTATTCTCTTAGCATTTGGGTTTCTTATTCTGTTTCTTATGCCATGTATGTGTTTCATATACAAAATATATGTTTTATGCTACTATTAGAGGTATATTGAGGGAATATTTTTGTCCGGAAATCTCAGGTCATTTGCCATTTTTCGATTTTTGGCGGGACACAACTGTCAAATGAGGGACTGTCCATAGCAAAGTGGGACAGTTGGTAACCCTGGTGACCATGCCCATGTCGCTACTAGGGTTGCCACCTTTTCAAATGGCCAAGGTGGGACATTTTCGGGACTCACATCAGATTTTACAGGCCGACACATACCCACGGTCAGTACAAAGCATAGAACTTAACTTGTTTGCCTAAATAAAAGCTTATTCTTGTAGCAGTTTAGTTGCTTATTCTGTTTCTTGTGACATTTAGGTATTTTAGTTGCGGAAATAACTATTTTATGCAACCATTACATAAAATATGGGATATAATTATGTCCTACAATCTTACGACATTTGCCGTTTTTAATATTTTTTATCGGGACACAACTGCCCATAGAGGGACTGCCCCTCGCAAAGTGGGACAGGTGGTAACCTTAGTCGCTACTCCTATGTCGGTGCGGCGGGCTGACATGCTGCGGTACACCTTCTCTGGGTATGCCCACTGACAGTGCATTGCGGGACGAACACGGTATTACGCGTATCCTTTGTTCCTTGGACGAGTACACTTAGGGCTTCGTGGGTTGTGTTTGCTTCTCCGTTTTGTTGGGACAGGTACTATGTTGCATACTCTGCGTGCGTTTCATTCTGCACGGGCCCTGGCTGGTGCCATTACTATTATGGGCGGACTGTGGCAGTCAGCACTTTAGGTTGCTCATCGCCTGCCGGCTTAGCCACGCCTCCGGACGCATCCTACTTGGGCTCGCTCACGTACACTACGCACGTGTCTGTGGTTGCGGCGCGCACTCATTACTATGCATATGGTGCTGCTACGCCGACTATTCACTGCACCGCCAGTGCAGGCCTTACACCGGCCTTGCGCCGAGCTTCATGAATCCCGGGGTCTGTTTATAACAATATCCATATTAACCATCAGAAAGGCTTTAAAGCAGCAAACAAATCTTCCTGCACTAGGAATATTAGAAACATATAAAAGAAATAACCTAAAAAGAAACAATCTGTATAATATATGGTCAAAACAGAGGTTTTCTAGCCCTCCCAAACATTACATCAAGAATGCTAATCACAACGATTTTTAATAAAAATTGCCAAATCGGTACATGTCCCAGTAGCAAACTATCACATCAGTTTATTACCCCACAATATCTTAAACTCTAATCTTTGTGACTCATACAAATGCCCAACATCAAGAAGACAAATATCTGCCACAACAAGTTTATGTCATTGTAATATAACTAAATGTCTAGTGTCATTCAATAAATTATTAACACCGAACGATACTACAGTAAGGTTAGTCTTTACCCTGTTTATTACAGGTTGCAGCTTTTGAATGTTCAAACTTTAATTTTCAGTTGGTTGCAGGTTTTAAATGTTCAAACTTTAATTTTCAGTTTCTCTGTTTAACACATGCACCTATAGGATTAATTGACTGCAGCACATCAGCATTATTCACAGCAATAGCAAGATCTTCACATTTATAACATCACAGAAATTAGCACCTATAGCAACAGTCACAACTTCTGAACACAAAGCAACAGTCTGTACCTTAATATTATCAGGCGTGACTAGTGAAAGATTCACAGTGCTACAGGCAGTGGTCACTGTTATTTATGGAATATGTTTAGATAGATGATATCACATCTTTTGAACTAGGGCTATTAAAGTCTTTCGGCTTTTCCCGGTTAGGGTTCGCCACAGCGGAACTCTGGTCCACTTATGATTGACAGTGGATTTTACAGTGCCAAGTTGCCAGCCGGATACCCAACCTTCAACAAAGGCACGTTCATTCACGCTTGCGCCTACCTGCATGTCTTTAACGTCACTCCATCTATAAAAATCATCTTCTATTCTACATTTTGTGAATATCTACTTAAAAGATTCATCAGTATTCCCCAATTCCCCACAGATAATACACTGTCATTTAGGACAAGTGTAAAGTAGATGACCAAAAGCTCCATGGGAATAAGATTTTGGTTGTCCAGAGTTATTCACATTACATTTACACCAGCAATAGTCATGCCACTATGAAGATGTTTAATCTTTTACTGTTTGGTTTTTAATATTGTCCCCCAAGACCAACCCCAATCTTCACATTATGGTCATCCAGAATAGGCTGTATATCTGAAATTTTTCACAATGAGAACAGTCTAAATCCAAGGAACACAATTGTATTGTAATTTTATATTTAGTTTGGAAATGTCTACATTCAAAATAAAAGGTATTCCATGAAAACGTATTTGCCATTGTTTAAGAGCTGACAACAAATATGTGATATCAAAGGATTCAGCAGTTAAGCCTACAAATGTCCCAGTTCCTAAATGAATAAATACTGGCATTGTATCCAAATTTAAACCCGAGGGAAACTGTACTCCCACAAAAATATCTATCAAGAAGTTTATCATCCTTAGAAGGTATCTTAATAACAGGATGCCATAACATAGCAGAAGAAGAATTATTACCAGGATGTTTGTTAAACACTTTATCAGCAGCAGGAAAACAATGAACAATGCCAGCCTAAACCACAGATGCCATAACAGCAATGTACATTTTTTGCTTCAGGTTGCTCTCACACTGAGCAGTCATCATCTCAACAGGCAATGGGTCAATAACTATTGAGCAGGAAGAAAAAGGTACTTCTAATGAGGAACATTTCCCAACAGGATCTCCCCAGCAGAGTGTCACACTATCATGTCGTTCCCTTTCCTCAAGCATATGTTGCAAGACATTATCAGGAAGACCATAATCATCTAACTTAGTGACATGCAACCTGTCCTTCAGCAACAAAACAACATCAGGCAGATCAGCCATCACTCCCTTACTTAGTCTGAATGTCTCCACACCAGAGCTGACATAAACAGAACTGGAGAAGTTCCACAATGGTCTGGCTAAATTTCCCCTAGAAATATAAATACCATCTCTGGTCTTCCCTAAAAACAGGCAACACGCCTTGTACAACTAACCTGGTCAACAAAGAATAAATAAATAAAATATTCAAAGAAGTTACAGAAGGCTCTTTGTTCTTCCCACCAAACAGGGTACTATCCTGTACACTGTCCCTTCCCTAAGTTATATCATCCTTATAAATACCCACTGGCACCATACTTACAGGCATCCTTACAAAGAATAATGTTTTAAACAGTAAAGCCTGCATTTAAAATAACCATCAGCTTGAAAGGGACAAACTATCTATATAGTGTTTATTTCTATACACATGCCCCTATTCAGCTTCACTAACCTCTCTTGCTGATTGCTTTTATTGACCTGCTTCTCTTGGACGGTGCTACCCCGCTCATTTCGCTCTGCTCACTTTGCTCCCCTACCTTACCCCCATTGCCACCCACTCCCATATCAATTCCATTTATAGTCATACTCCACACCCCCAACCACTCCTCACTTCCAATTATCCAATCAAAACAAACCCATCATCCCCCACTCCAATACAAGATTAACACACCCTCTACAACTGCTCTCAAACAACTACTATTAACACTCATATCCACACCCAGTCACTCCCACAAAAAATAAAAAAAAAGCTCAAACCCACTCCTCCCGTAGACTAGTGAAAATATTCCATAAACTAAATAAACTTTATCTATACCTACTCCAAAAACTCTCATGTTGTGGTGACATACACCCAAATCCAGGACCTAAAAACTTCAATAGTACTAATGCAATATACTCTAATCCTCTGTATGTAAGACCTACCTCATCCTTTCTCCTTCTAAATATAAATGCAAGAAGCATTCTCAATAAAATACAGAATCTCCATGCCCTACTAGCCCAATATAAACCTGAAATTGTGGTATTAACAGAAACATGGCTTAAACCTGAACACCACAACAACTAAATAACTGCCCCAGGGTACAATATAATACGCAAAGATAGGACAGGAAAAAAGGGAGGAGGCGTAGCAGAACTGTACCAAAACCAGCTCTCTATAGAACAATTTGAATGCAACTCCCAGGAGGTGCATGACATAGAACTTATTCTAGCCAGACTAAAACTCAACTCCAATAAACACATTATTATTGCTGGAGGATACATCCCACCAGGCAATAATACTGGCATACTCAAAAATCGTCTCCACTGGTTAGCTTCATCCCTTCCACAAGAAACCATACTCCTAGGTGACTTTAACATTGATTGGTCTGAATGTACCAGACAAAACCCCTCTACCCACATCAACCTCCATGGGCTTACCCAAGTCCTAACTACCCCCACAAGAATAGATAAAACCACTAAAAGACAGTCAGTCCTGGACTGGATATTACTAACCAACCCCAACCATACCCACCAATCAGGTTGCCTCCCTGACAGCCTGAGTGACCATCAAGCAGCATACTTAGTTAGACACCGGTATCACCAACCAAATCAGCCCATACTCAGAATCATACGTAACAAAAAAACCTTTAGGCCACAAGATCTAATCAACTCACTAAAAAGCTGTATCTGGACTCCCTTAAAACAACTATCACTAGATGAAGCAGTGGAGTACTTTAACTCAACCTTTCTAAACATCCTAGACTCCCATGCTCCACCCAGGACCACTAGAATTAAAACCAACCATGCACACTGGCTATCAAAAGAAACAAGGTCCACAATAAAAGAAAGAGACAAAGCCTGGTCGCAACTCCACAAAAATAAAACCCCTGTCTCAAAACATAGATACCACGAGCTCCATAACCAAGCCAAAAGACTAACAAAACTTGACAAAACTAACTACTATAAGACTTTACAGGATAAACACACTAACAACCCTCAAAAATTCTGGGCCACAATAAATAACCTGCTACACCTAGGAAAAACAACCACTCCTTCCCCTGTGTTACCAAATAACCTAGACAACATCCCCACCCAATTTAACAAATACTTCACTGATACAATCCAAGCCCTTGCCAATACACAAACCACTAACACCAAACCCACAATATCAGCAACCCCCCCTTTCCAATGCAGATAATACCCAACCCAGTTTCTCCCTGCGCCCAGTTGCCATTAATACAATTGCTAAGCTCCTCCGAAAACTTAAACCAACAACACTAGCGGCTGACAACCTACCTGCATAATTCCTACAGATTACTGCAGAAGCTATAGCCTATCCTGTGTCCATCCTCATTAACAGATCAATTACAGAATGCAAAATACCCCACTCTTGGAAAATACCTCACATTATACCTTTGCATAAAGGTGGTCAATCCCATGAACTCACAAACTATCGACCTATAGCAATTTTATAGGTTCATAGGTTCATAGGTTCATACTAGGCTATCTGCCCGAGGGCATTTATAAGCCTAGCCCATTGTTTTGTGGCTTACGCCACCCCTTTAGTATGGGGAACTATACCCATTATTTTGCTGTGCCTCTGTCGACCAGTGACACTGAGGTAATTCCTGGGGTATATCTGCGATCTCCCATCCATTGGTCAAGATTTCTCTTGAACAAGGCCAGCGAGGTGCTCTGCCTCACATGTACCGGGATTTTGTTCCACAGCATAGGGAGTCTTTGGGTGATGAATCTATCTCTCCAGCACGTCCTATTAATAGCCGTGTCGAGGTTTAAGTCTCCGCCCTTGTGGCTCTGATGGATCTAGATTTTTGAGGTGAAGCATATTCATCAAATCTGGGTTTGACATGGCCTTGTATGTTAGGCAAAGGTCACCTCTGAGCAAGCGTGGCGACTGAATAGAGCTGGAGTTCTTTCAGTCGGGCAGCATAGGACAGATTTTTGAGACCCTTTATCCTTTTGGTGAGGAACTTTTGTGGCCTCTCCAGCTGCTGCAAGTGTCGGGTCAGATACATTCCGAATGGGGCATTGTACTCAATCATTGGTCTGATGAGTGATGAGTAAAGGGAGACTATGACCTCCCTTGATCTAGATGAGAATCCCTTCATGATAAGGTGGGCAATGTAGAAGGACTTCCTAACTACTTTAGCTACATGGGTGTCGAATGACAGACTACTATCAACCTGGGTCCCCAGGTCCCTGATAACTTCTTCTGTGCTCAGTGGATTGCCACCTATTTGGTAGCTAGGGGTAACCTTGTTTTTCCCGAAGGGTATGACTATGCATTTTTGGCATTTAACTTTAGGCCGTGGCTCTGGCACCAGTTATCCATTTCTGTGAGACCCTTCTGAAGGATATCTGTGTCAGATGTGTTTTCTACTATGGCCCAGTTTGCAGTCATCTGCAAACTTTGTCAGCCATAACCCTCCTGTGTTTGCTTGTACTTGGAAAAGTAGATGCCAAACAAGAGTGGGCCCAGGACTGAGCCCTGTGGGACACCACTTGTGACAGGCTTTGAGTCTGACATGGCGCCAGCAACTCTGACCCTGTGGGTTCTGTCACTCAGCCAGTTTGCAACCCATCTTGTGATGTATGGGTTAACATTTAAGCTGATGAGTTTTTCAATGATACCGAGTGGGGTATTGTATCAAGGCCTTAGCCAGATCGAGGTAGGCTGTATGGACTGCCTTTCCCTCATCAATGGCTTTGGTGACTGTTTGAAAAAGTCAACCAAGTTTAAAAGGCATGATCTGCCTTTGACAAAGCCAAACTGGGTTGGATCCAAAGTCTGCAAATTCCTATGTCTTTATTTATGAGGTCCATTATGATCCTCTCCATGGCTTTGCAGATAAGGCTTGTCAAGCTAATGGGCGGTAATTTCCAGGGTCTGTGGAGGCACCGCCTTTGTGAAGGGGACCACAGTTGCAGTGCGCCACTCCTGGGTGCGTATCCAGAGGTAAGACTTTGATTAAACAGCTGTCCTAGCTGTGGGTTTAATTCCTCATTGAGTTCGTGGAGCACACAGCCGGGGACACCATCGGGTCCCATGGATGCTGAGTTTTTTGCTTTGGAGTGAGCAGTTCTCACTTGGGCGCTGGAGATGTTTGGGGGCTGCACTCATTTGGTATAGATATCTCTCCTTTTGGGGGGGAAGAAGTTTGCACTGAACCTGTCAGCCAGTATGTTGGCAATGTCTGTAGGATCAGTAATCTTCACATCATTTTGAACTAGTTCTGAGCATATCTGGGAGTTTCCTCCTAGGTTTCTAACATAGCTAAAGAAGGCCTTATGATTGTCTTTTGAGTCTTTAGCTATTTTTCTCTCGAAATTTGCTTTGGATGATTTTATGAGAGCTCTTAGTTTTTACTTATAGTGATCAAGGGTGTCTTACCTTTTAAGGATTTTGCTCTATCTTGTAGTAGCTTCCTCCTTTTGTTGTAGAGTTTGTTTATGGCTGGGGTCCACCAGACTGGATGCTTGCCTTTGGTACAAAGAGTCTTTGTTTTGCTTGGGATTGCCTTATCCATGCAGTCCTGCAGGTGCTGGTAGAAGGCGTTTGTAAGTGATTCAGCGGCTTGAGTATTGTTTTCCGCGCGCTCGGGGGCCTGAAAGCAGACGACACTAGTCTTTAGAAGTGTAAAGTCGGCTTTTGAGAATTTCTTTACTGTGGTTTTTTTTATTTCAGGTGGGGGTGGGATGAGGACCTCCAGCGAGATTAGTTTGTGATCTGATCTCACCAGTGAGGGGTATACTTCCGGTGTTGAACATTGTGCTCCCATGTTCATGATGATGAGATCAAGTATGTTATCTCCTCTTGTGGGGATGGTGACTAGTTTTTCCATGGCATTTGAGTTTATGAATTCCAGGAACTTTTGGGCTAGGGTGTTTGGGCTTGAGTAGTGTTCCCAGTCTATATTAGGGTAATTGAAGTCACCTAGTATGATGGTGTTTGGTGATACATTTATCCCCTCTAGTGTTTTCAGGAAGGCCATGTGAGTTTCCTGAGTTTGTGAGGGTGGCCTGTAACATGCTACAATTTGCAGAGCAGTCTTGCCTATGGTTAATTGCACCTATCAAATCACCCCTATCAAAAATATTAGAGAGAATAGTCCATCCCCAGCTTATGCACTACCTCCTAAAACACAACCTATTATTCTCATCCCAGCATGGCATTAGACCTTCCCACAGCACAACCTCTGCTCTCATTTTCCGACATTGTCAATACTCACAGAAACAACGGTCTGCTAGTATCCTCCATATTCTTAGACCTATCCAAGGCCTTTGATATGGTCAAACATAAAATGCTCCTGAATGCCCTCACTACTCTTAACATGAGCTCCTCTACCATATCCTGGTTTGGTAACTGCTTATCTAACTGTCAACAGGCAGTCCTATGGCAGAGCCAACTGCCCCCCTTACTGCCAGTATCTCTAGGTGTCCCTTAATGGTCCATCCTCAGTCCATTAATATTCTCAATATTTACCAATCAAATTGCATCACCTTCACTCTCTGCTACTATAGTGCAATGTGCAGATGACACCACTCTCATATGTGCCACACCCACCCTGAACAATCTAAAAACCATAACCCAAAAAAACTTTACCTTAACAGAAGAATGGTTCGCTAACGTCAAGCTTATACTCAATCCCAAAAAAAACAAACTCATTCTCTTCTACCCTGGTAGATCTCCATCCATTGACAATAGTTTCATCATAAAATCTAAAGATAACACACTTATCACCCCAACTCCACACATTAAACTCCTAGGCATTAAAATTGACAGTAATCTGAAATTTGACTTCCATATCGCCCAAACAATCAAAAAGGTCAACAAAAAGATGGGACTCCTCTACAGGAAAAAACACAAACGGCCAGCATATATAGTCCAACGCTTTATTTTGCAGAGAACCAGGAACATAAAAATGTCCCAAACATAACTCCAACCCTCGGACCGGTTTCGGCAATATGCCTTCTTCAGTGAATAAAAAAACATGCCCAAACCTGAGCATCATACATATTTATATCCTGCATCAGTCATGCTTAACCAATGGTATAATCCAACCCCTTTGATACATATTCATGAACCCAAAGAACTGCTTTCAAAAGCCTATAGAATCATATATGTAACAAAGGTAATAAACCATTGTAATTGCAAATGCAAAAGTATTAACAAATATGAATGTAGATACAATGAGTGCACGTCTTAAGATAATTATAAACAAATAATAAAAATAAACAAATAATAAAAATAAACAAAATATGGTATAACAATGCCATACAAACATGACTCAACCTGGTCCAAACCCTGTCCACTAAACACAGACAAAATTATATATATTTCAAATTTAAGAACCCAATCACTCCATATAAACATATATGTACATTTCTATATGTACCATATTTAAAGATGGAAAACAACATTGGTAGTCACAAAAAATATATATAGTGCGATGATTCAATTATAAATACAACCAGATTGTAACATGAAAATAGAATGGAGCTTCTCATAGCCTTGTACCAATAGGACAAAAAGCTAAATGAAATAATATTCATTATAAATGGTCATTTAGACCAGGAGAAAACAAAGCTCCAAGATGAATAATCCAATATGTCTCTTTAAAACTTAGTGTATTTTGCCATCCCTGTTGATGGCTTCTATCCCCTATAATCCTGTTAATGACAGTGAACATGAACCTGGCTGAAGGATGTTTAAGTGTATGTTGAAAAAGTGCATTAGTTGGCTTTTTGTTCCATATGTCACTCCTATGTTCCCCTATTCTAATACGTAGTGAATGTGAATCATCACACTATATATATATTTTTTGTGACTACCAATGTTGTTTTCCATCTTTAAATATGGTACATATAGAAATGTACATATATGTTTATATGGAGTGAATGGGCTCTTAAATTTGAAATATATATAATTTTGTCTATGTTTAGTGGACAGGGTTTGGACCAGGTTGAGTCACGTTTGTATGGCATTGTTATACCATCTTTTGTTTATTTTTATTATTTGTTTATTTTTATTATTTGTTTATAATTATCTTAAGACGTGCACTCATTGTATCTACATTCATATTTGTTAATACCTTTGCATTTGCAATTACAATGGTTTATTACCTTTGTTACATATATGATTCTATAGGCTTTTGAAAGCATTTCTTTGGGTTCATGAATATGTATCAAAGGGGTTGGATTATACCATTGATTAAGCATGACTGATGCAGGATATAAATATGTATGATGCTCAGGTTTGGGCATGTTTTTTTATTCACTGAAGAAGGCATATTGCCGAAACCGGTCTGAGGGTTGGAGTTATGTTTGGGACATTTTTATATTCCTTGTTCTCTGCAAAATAAAGCGTTGGACTATATATGCTGGCCATTTGTGTTTTTTCTGCTAATGGTTTGGCCATGCATGCTGTACGTGTAAGGCGTGGTGTTTTTCTGGTCTTGTTGGTTCTCGCTGTTGGTGTTTTAGCCTTCGCAATCGGTAGGAGAGGACTCCTCACTTGGTTTATAAAGTTTTTCTCATCAGTCGCTTTGCTGTGGATACATTTACGCTTCTATTACAATATTTGGGATGTTTTGGTGGTTGGCGTTTTTGGATGGATACATGGGGAGTCTATAGCAGTGTCTTGAAGGTACTGGTGATATAATTACACTTAGTGGTATATTTTGTTTCAGGCAGACTTTTCGGAAGACATACTTGGTAACTGGAATTCCCTTTTTGGAACGGATTTTGGCATTATTTTATTCGTGGACAATAATATTTGTGGGTCACTAAAGATTTTCAACAGCCACGTTCTTTTTGGACCTATATGGACTATCGTGGAACTATCAACAACATATCTATGGGACCCACCCATGGTTCGTTTGGGGGACCGGGACATTAATGATACATTACATACTGTATAGGATTTCCTTATCTGCATTTGTATGTTAAATTCCTTTTTGGGTATACAGATGAATATAAACAGTTATGAGATGTTAATAGGAATTTTCTTATTATTTTACAGATATACGTATATGTCAGGTGCTAAGTAGGTTGGTTTTGACTAACTACGGATCACCTCTTTATATTGATGTACATTTTAGGGTCAATATTAATGGTTTAGACAGCTGTTTGGTACCACTGTGGATAATATTTTCAAAAGTTATGCAAGGTTTTTCAACACCTATGTCTATATGGCCTTTTTTATGGTCATTGAGATATTTAACTCTTGGAAAGTCATTTTGGACTTGTGGACCGGGACATTTTGAGTGAATGGTGCACAATATTTAATGATTCTGAATGTCATTTGCTTATATATTTTTTTGAGTCTTTGGGATATACATCAGAATGTTAACAACATCTATAATGTGTTATAAGGAAGCTTCCCATAAATTCAGTTGTTAAAGGTGTACTTAAAGGGGATTTATAGGTTCATGATTATCTATAAGGAATCCCACTTTGGGATCGATATGTGACTAGGATTCAATACAGTATGAGTACAATGTAATGTTATAATTTTTTCATTGAAATATTCATTAGTCTGTTCACTAATCTATTCGATTGACTTATTACTTTTTATATAACTAACAAACCTGGAGTTGGTTATATACCATTGATGCAGGTTTGAATAACTTTTGCTGATGTTTATTGAAAAGTTGGCTTGTATAAGTCATTTTCTAAACTGGGCCTTTACCATTATGGTCCACTAAAATATTACAATTGCCATAGGGTTTTTGTATTTTGCCTATATGTCTTTCGAGAAATAGCCTTGTTACATCAATGCCCATCTAAACAGGATCTTTAGCTCTACCTGTGTTGGTCCTGCTCTGATTTACTGTTTAAGGAATAGCCTAACGGATTCTCAAACATATTTAACTGCATACATAAGTGGTATATAGGATCAGTGGGCACAACTGTGATTCGCTGGTATAAGGATCATTGATATCCTAATGGTCCTTTGGTCATTTGATATTTATTTTGGCCTATATATATCAACTATAGGCTATATGAATATACATCTGGTGTTAGTCCAGTGATATGTTATAACTGATTAGGTTCTTTGGCCTGGTGGCAAATATTCCAACAATACGGTGTGGAAATCTGAACATACAGTATAAGGACTTGTCTTGATATCTATTTCTGGTCAGTAGGTGTTACCTACCTTTGTGATCTATAATAGCTGGGCCTTTTTCTTGTCCTTATACCTTAGTTTATGCTTTCACTACGCTTTTTCTACTCTTTGATTAATATTTTTATCCGGGCTACTTCATATAAGCTATTTTTGGTGTTAAATTTATTCTTTGGACAATTTGGTATACCTTTACTAATATTATGGACCTGGACAACATTCTTGAGGGGTTGTGTGCTGATTGGGAGGATATCAAAGTATTTGGCCTGGATTCTATCCCAAGCAGCAACTCCAACGTTAGTAGCATTAACATACAAGACGGATGTCAAATAGCGTTTTCAAATTTGGAAAAGGGCCTTAAAGGGCTACGGGCTAATATTTGGCACATGAGGTTATTCAAGGTGTATTTGCATAAAAATTTGGTTCCTAGAGGTCTTCGTATTAGACTTAGACCAAAGGTCAGCATATCTGAACAGAGGTTGACCAAGGAATGGAATCAAGTGGTACAAGATGGATCTATGGCCTTTGTCAGGATACTGGCTTCTTATTATGAAAGGGCCATTGACAATAATATTTCAGAAGTTAGGAATATAAGTATTGAATGTAAAAAATTTGAATCTTCTACCAATTATGAAAGTATGGTAACCAAATTGTCCAAAGAATTAACAACATACGATAAAATAACTAAGGACAGAAAGGTGACAAAATTCAACAGGGATGTTTTGGACTATAGTAGAAGACAACCTTTTGAAATACAAAGATCAGTTAGATTCAAGGATGCTAGTTCAAGTGTGAACAGGGGGGGACAAGGAAAAGGCCCAGGTCTATTTTAAAACATAATGACAGGTCATATACCAGTACTTCAGGTGATGAGTCCTCTCTTACTGATAGTGAAGGTACACCATCTGTAGGATCACTTGCCAAGAAACGAACCAATGCTGCAATCCCTTTAGAAGGGGTAACAAACATAGAGGGGGCCGCAAACATACCAACAGGTATAGGCACAAATTCAATAGATGGCTTGATCCAAGTTTTGTTGAAATAGGGGATACAGAGTGTAACAATGTTCTTAATCTTTCTTATACTGTGTTAACTGTGGATCAACAAAGACTTTTGAATAAAGGTTTGGGATTTGTACCCAGTTTCTTTTGTGATCAATATCAAACTGCAGTAGATGTGTTGGATTTTTGTCGCTGCCTTAATTTAAAGATATTTTTTTCAGATCCAAATAGAGCCAATGTTGAAAGATCTACTGAATTTAGATTTCAGAAATCAACATTCCAGCCACCTATGAATAAGTATGTAGCAACATTTCAACAAGCGGTACTTAGGGATCTCCATTTCCCACCTTTTGAATCCCAGATTCTGCAAGAAAATATCAATTCTGCTGAAAAGAAGGCTCTGATGGAACTAAAAGAAAATAACAAGATTGTTATACTCCAAGCAGACAAGGGTGGAGCAGTGGTCATTTTGGATATGGATTACTATATTCAGGAAGGCCTTCTTCAGTTACCTGACACTAGATGTTACATGTCTATGGGCATAGATCCCACACCGAAATTTAAAAAAGAAATTGATGCCTTTATCGACAGAGCTGTTGAAGAGGGTATCATCTCCCGCAGTATAGCCCAACATTTAACAGTCACTGATCCATCCAAACAGATATTATACTTGCTTCCCAAAATACATAAATCTCTTACATCACCACCTGGTAGACTGATTGTTTCAGGGCACGGCTCACTCATGGAACCACTATCGGCATTTCTAACTCAGCAGTTAAAACCTCTATTGAAATATGTGAGAGCAAGGATCCAAGATACCACACAATTTTTACAAATTATCCAGGATACACAAATTGAATCACAGTGGTTATTGTGCACACTGGATGTTAGATCCCTTTACACCAGTATACCACATTGGGCAGGCTTGCAAGCTTTACATTTTTGGTTAGAGAAAGCGGACTTATACCCACCAGGTTTCAATACATTAATCATCTGTATGTCCGAATATGTACTGAATAAAAACATTCTGTATTTTCAAGGTGAATGTTATTGGCAACTCCAGGGAATGGCTATGGGAGCATCTTTTGCACCCATTTATGCAGACCTATTCATGGCCTACCTGGAGGAATGCCTTATTTATAATCCATCACACAATATCTACATGGTGGAAATGGATATATGGCGCAGGTACTTGGACGACTGCTGGATGGTGTGGTGTGCGGATTCAGGGTATTTACAGGAATTTATGGAATATCTTAACAGTAACATATGGGGAATTGAATTTACGGTTACATCCATCTTGAATCAGATTGACTTCCTTGATGTTACTGTCTATAGAAATACTGATAACACTCTTGGTATGAAGATTCACCGTAAATACCCACAATATAATACGTTACTCCATGTATCTAGTATGCATCTATGCCACACCGTCCGAAATATTCCCAAATCCCAATTTTTGAGGATCAAACGCATAAGCTCGTCTGCAAGGGATTATCAGGATGCGACTATTGATCTAACTATCAGATTTTTAGAAAGGGGATATCGTTCCTTTTGATATTCTATCTGCCAGGAATTGGTCGGGTCAACAGCAGAGAAGTCAATTACTGGAATACAGGGACCACTCACCCACTATGCATGATTCTACTTTGAGATTTGTTACCACATATGGTAGGAATCATCAGGTTATTAGGAATGTTCTAAATGACAATTGGAATATTCCATTGGCCAATGATTTTTTAAGAGAGAGGTTGGGTGACAAATGTCAATTTTCCTATAGAAGGGGTAGAACATTGGGTTCTCTTTTTTCACATTATAAACATCAGGATAGTGGAGGAGCAAAATATAAACAACTCACTATTATGGGGGATGAGCTTTTGGGTACCTTTCCGTGTGGGCATTGTATATCGTGTAATCAGGTAAACAAAACCAAACAATTCACCAGTGCTAATACCAGTAAAGTTTATGATCTGAGAGTCTTTGGGAATTGTTCCAGCAGTTGGGTGATATACCTAGCGACATGTCAGTGCTCAGCCTTTTATGTAGGCAAAACTTCACGTTCACTACGTATTAGAATAGGGGAACATAGGAGTGACATATGGAACAAAAAGCCAACTAATGCACTTTTTCAACATACACTTAAACATCCTTCAGCCAGGTTCATGTTCACTGTTATTAACAGGATTATAGGGGATAGAAGCCATCAACAGGGATGGCAAAATACACTAAGTTTTAAAGAGAAATATTGGATTATTCATCTTGGAGCTTTGTTTTCTCCTGGTCTAAATGACCATTTATAATGAATATTATTTCATTTAGCTTTTTGTCTTATTGGTACAAGGCTATGAGAAGCTCCATTCAATTTTCATGTTACAATTTGGTTGTATTTATAATTGAATCATCACACTATATATATTTTTTGTGACTACCAATGTTGTTTTCCATCTTTAAATATGGTACATATAGAAATGTACATATATGTTTATATGGAGTGACTGGGTTCTTAAATTTGAAATATATATAATTTTATCTATGTTTAGTGGACAGGGTTTGGACCAGGTTAAGTCATGTTTGTATGGCATTGTTATACCATCTTTTGTTTATTTTTATTATTTGTTTATTTTTATTATTTGTTTATAATTATCTTAAGACATGCACTCATTGTATCTACATTCATATTTGTTAATACTTTTGCATTTGCAATTACAATGGTTTATTACCTTTGTTACATATATGATTCTATAGGCTTTTGAAAGCAGTTCTTTGGGTTCATGAATATGTATCAAAGGGGTTGGATTATACCATTGGTTAAGCATGACTGATGCAGGATATAAATATGTATGATGCTCAGGTTTGGGCATGTTTTTTTATTCACTGAAGAAGGCATATTGCCGAAACCGGTCTGAGGGTTGGAGTTATGTTTGGGACATTTTTATATTCCTGGTTCTCTGCAAAATAAAGCGTTGGACTATATATGCTGGCCATTTGTGTTTTTTCTACTAATGGTTTGGCCGTGCATGCTGTACGTGCGAGGCGTGGTGTTTTTCTACTCTTCTATAGGAACCACCAATACATGACCAAACATACCAAAGCCACCATAGCTAGAACCCATCTACTATCCATCCTCCTGTATGCCTCCCCTATCTTAACTAACCTCCACCAAACAGAACTAACCAAGATGGAATCTTGCTACAACAAGATTGCTAAGTTTGCTACCGAGGCCACCCATAGGTCCCATCATTGCCTAGCCCTAAAGCAACTGAACTGGCCAGAGTTTCTACAGCTGCTCCTACTCAACCAACTAACAATCGCACATAAGCTCTACTACCATCCTGACAAACCCCCCACCCTGAAAAAACTAATCAGCCCCTATAAACCCTCCAGAAACTTAAGATCTGCACACATGAACCACTTAAATGTCATCAAACACAAAAATGAAGCTGACAAATCCCTCTTTGCCTGCTCCATTGCCAGACACTGGAATTCTCTCCCAGAGCACCTCACTTCTATATCCTCAACTAACCAATTCAAAAAACTATTCAAAACACATTATTTAAAGAAATGACTATGCCCATGTCACCCCCCAGGTTAGCTTATACTAACCCTCATTTAGAGAGCAATGATAATTTTTTATATTGTTTGCTAAGTATGCTCAACTACATCTAGCTACTTTATGTTTTACCCTGTGAATACATTTCTCACTGTACTGTATTCTACTATACTGTTTCCTAAGTATGCTCAACCTTACCAAGCTAAGTTATGTCTTATCTTGTAAATAAGTTTATCACTGTATTATATTCTACTACTACCAAACTTCAGTGAACATTCAGCCACTGTTTTTGTACAACACTGCATTGTATTTTATAGTATTGTTGTATACTGTTGTGTATTTTGCTATACTTGGAGCTTTTCTCCCCGGGCCTCCGCTGAAAATGGACCTGTGTCCAGTCAGACCTTACCGGTGAACAAATGTAAAATAAAATAAATAAATAAAATTCCATACCATACTCTCACAACAATTGTATTAGATTTCAAGTGAGGAACACATCTGGATTTTGTTAAAATGGTAGATTGTGGTCTTCATCTCAGATTGGACTACACATAACCCTAAATGAAATTTTAGACAAAACAATTGCTAATACCTGGAGAGTTTTTCAGATAACTATAGGCAGCAGCATTGTATTAAGGTACTTAAATAAGAAAGAACCTAATCCCATCAACTTTGCAGAGTGTCAGTAAATAGTTGCCATCTCACAGTGCAAAAAATAAGTCTGTCTTATAGCACACTGTCTGTTTCGAGACTGCAGCACCATGGCATGGAATCTGTACATTGAAATGTGGCTATTTCAGGAGTGGTGACTGAATAGTGAAGTTATGAAGTTTATAAGCATAGAAGGATAACTTTTTCAATAGACCTGTTTGCTTCTTCTAAGAATTCTCCACTTTCTTCATTTTTCCAAGATCCCAGAATGCCTTTATGTGGTACTGCAGCAATTGTTTCAGGTACATGTTCCTTCAAATCCCTCTTATGTAGAAAATCTTTTTGAATGCTGTGAAGGAGAATGCTCACATGGTTCCCATATTTTTGTTCCATGATGCACATGGTTTTCTTACATTCAATGGTATGCTTGCTTGTATCTTTATTTATCTTTCATGGAGGTTGTCTTTTCACAGCAGAAGCAGAGAGCCCTAGAATCCTCCCTCCAGTCTTGTACTCCCTCCACCTCATTGCCTGGTGTTTAATTTTCTAATTCCTTTCCCTAAGATGTGGTGAAAAGTTGAGTGAGGGGAAACAAGCTAGAAAGTTCTATTTATCAGAATAGAAGACATTGCCCGGGATTCACAAAGGCTGATTTTCCGTGCAAGAACAGTGTAAGAGCTCCTGCACAGAATATGACTGCCGAGCGATCCAGGAAAATGCTCTTTTCACATGCATGAGTGGCCCTACACTGTTCTAGCACAGAAAACTGGCAAATATGCAAATCGCCTAATTTACTGATGAAAACCATGCAAATGAGGTGATTCTGTGATCCACCAAGCTGCAAGGTCTCTGTGCTAGAACAGTGTAAGTGCAGAAATGTATTTGGCTAGTAACCAAAATGGAGGCATGACAGCTTGTGTAAAAGCATGTATTATGTTTAATACACATGCCAAACGCCAAATATAAGGCCATTGGCATTAAAAGCATTTTATTATTTTTTTTAAATTAAACTTTTTTTTTTTGGCCGATCTAGGCTGGTTAAGTTTAGGGCAGTGGCTCGCAGACGGGATCGTGCCAAAAATAAAAAAAACTGAGAAAAGTTAATTTTAAGTTAATTCTGCATTTTGCCATTATAGTCAATGGCATGCAGAATGTAAACAATACCAGGGAGCACTGGTTGTCAAGGGGAAAGGATCCATTTTAGTGCAGTAACTAACGACCTGTACACTGGGGTATGCAAATAAGGGGAGTTATTCTAAATCACAAATTTCTTCAAAGTGTCAGCTTGTACCTAACCGTGTAGGTGCAGCAACACAAGAGTGTAAGTGTAAGAGGTGTAAGCTCATTGGAGCTCAGTGGCCTGTGTTTGCCGTTAGCTAAGCACAGCTAAGGAAGGAAGTTTGTCAGAAAATTGCCTGAGCACTGTGTACATAGCCTAAAATGATGTGCATGCCGCGCACCGGGTTTTAAACATAAACAAAAAAAAAAAAAGAGGAAATGGCAGCACTGTTTACATTTCAGCACTGGATATGCGTGGTGTGCCTCAGGGCTTAAATAGGGAGGAACTGGGAAGGGGAAACAGCAGTAGGAAGGCAATCAAGGAGAACTAGCATAGCTGGCAGGTGGAATGTATCAGCCAAATACACATGCAGCAGCCCAGTACACTACTATAATCTATGCAAACACCTTTCAGACTGGATGTAGGGGAAACGGCAGTAGGAAGGCAATCCAGGAGAACTAGCATAGCTGGCAAGTGGAATGTATCAGAATCAGCCAAATACACATGCAGCAGCCCAGCACACTACTATAAACTATGCAAACACCTTTCAGACTGGATGTAGGGGAAACAGCAGTAAGAAGGCAATCCAGGAGAACTAGCATAGCTGGCAGGTGGAATGTATCAGAATCAGCCAAATACACATCCAGCAGCCCAACTCACTACTATAAACTATGCAAACACCTTTCAGACTGGATGTAGGGGAAACAGCAGTAGGAAGGCAATCCAGAAGAACTAGCATAGCCGGCACATGGAATGTATCAGAATCAGCCAAATACACATGCAGCAGTCCAGCATACTGCTATAAAATATGCAAACATCTTACAGACTTTTTTTTGGGGAAACAGCAGTAGGAAAGCAATCAAGGTGAACTAGCATAGCTAGCAGGTGGAATGTATCAGAATCAACCACTTAGACATGCAGCAGCCCAGCACACTACTATAAACTATGCATACACCTTACAGACTGTTTTTGCCCACATACACCATCGGTGTACACAGATGGGTTGATTTTTAACTGGCAAAACTAACTAAAAATGTTAGAGGCTGCTGCTGCTTTACTCCATCAATATGTGCTAGAGACTGAGGGTGTTGAGGAGGAGAATGCTGACAACCAAACCACAGTGAGGAGGAGGAGAAGAGTGTACAGACCCAGGGTAATTTAGTAGGGCCTACATGAGCTGGAGATAGTGGAGCACTATAGGGTGGACAGTGACATTCTACAGCAAATCGTTGAGCTGTGCCGGCCATGTCTCACACACAGAACTAATAGAGGGGAACCCATCCCAGTGGATACCAAGGTATGTCTAGGCTTAAGAATACTAGCCACAGGGTACCTTCAAAGACCAACTGGGGATATCATGGGGGTCTCACAGGCATCAGCATCCAGGATACTCCACCAGTTCCTGGATGCCATGACACCTCATGCCAATGAGCAGATTTATTTCCCCACCACCCATGAGGCATTGACCAGAAACATACATCTCTTCCACCGTATAGCAGAATACCATGAGGTAGTTGGTGCTATAGACTGCATGCACATCCACATCAAAGCACCACCCGGTGAGTGGGATAGGGTCTATATAAACCACAAGGGCTTCCCCTCCATCAACTGCCAGGTCATGTGCGATGCCCAGGGCATTATCATGAATGTGTGTGCTGGCAGCCCTAGAAGCTATCACAACTCCAACATCTTGCATTGCTCACAGCTCTTTCAGGCGTTTGCCAGTGGGGACATCCCATATGGCCATCTAGTAGGGGATGCTGGCTATGCACTAGAGCTGTGGCTGATGACACCCATCAGAATTGCACACACACCAGAACAAGAACACCATAATGAGGCACACACACAAAGAAGGATCATTGTAGAGTTTGTGTGTTTGGGATGCTGAAGTTACAGTTCCGTTGCCTTGACATATCCAGGGGAGTCTTGCAGTACTCTTCAGCTACATGTGCCCAAATGATCATAGTATGTGCCATGCTACACAATGTGATCCTGTGGAAACAGCTACAGCAGGAACAGCACAGGGTAGGACCACACAGCCCCCCACCATTGCCAAGGCCAGCACAGGTACAGAGGGACTTGGAGGAGGAACATCCTGAGCCTGCCCCTGTAGGAAGAAGGAGGCTTGCCCAGTATGCCCAGGCCTTGGCAAAGAGGTGAAGCATATCACACACTGACACTGTAGGGACCCATGGACTGATACCTCTCTCTGACTCGCACATACAGTAAAGGGGATGCCAAGCATGACACTACCTGTGCTTTACCATGTATAGGGAGTGTACTACATGCATCCAACATAGTCAACCCTCCAGCACCATCCTCAGTACTGGCCCAGCAACAAGGTAAGTCACCCTTCCTATCAATTACTGAATGGAGTAGTATGCTCTCATAGTCGTATTTATAATATGGATACAAGCATGCAAGGGAATTGGGTGGCTGAGTGGGATAGCAGCAAGCAGCTATATGGGACAGCAGGAAATTCACAGCAAATACTGGTGTCAACATACTAGGCAGCACTACAGAAGGTGACAATCCCCGCCGCAGTATATGTCATGGCCCAAATAACTGTGGGTGTCAATAGGTCACACACATGTATGTCAATGAGGGTCACATACCCACCACCAGCCTCACCCAGCAGGACAGGTGTAGATGACCATAAAGAAAGGCTGGGCTAAGGCCCCATATTATGGCAAATGGTGAACAGCCCTCCACCAGACCTACACAGACATACTACAACAGGTCTGGCAGTTGCATTCTAGTTCTGAAGGGTAAGAAGTCTGAAACTGAAATGTATGCCATTAAGATCTAACATGTGTACTCTACCTATATGCCTCCTTTCTGCATGATAGGTCACAATACAATATGAAATGGAAGCCAACAGAGTAACTGAAATACCAGTACAGTCATTGCAAATGTTTAAAGTCTGCAGGTGTGCACCCCCCCCCCACAATCCCACATAGAAATGCAGTAACAGATGGCCTGCAGCATGCTCAAATGGCCTACAGTCCTCTGGCAAAGGCCCATGCCTCACCCATAGTGCCAATGTAAATAATGTCAGGGAGTCCCAACTAACAATCTAACACAGTAAACAGAAAACAAATGTAAAGCCATGTTGACAAATGCCAGTAGCATGCCTCTCCATGTCCTACTGCAGGGACTGTGTTCCAGGCTATAAATACTACTGGGATAAAGGCCCAGCTATAGGGAAACCTCTGAGGTATTGCTTACATAATGTTAGGAAGAGAAGTGAATAACAGAGGGAGGGGTGTAGAAGCATGGATGTCATGGAGTGTGTGAAGTCTGAAACTCTAATGTCCGCCCGTACTACTCCCTGACTGCAAACCCTTAAATGAATAGCCACAAAACTGCTTGTAAACCACAATGTGAAGGTAAACTGACCAGATATGTGAGTCCTGCCTCTGGATGACCTGGGTGTATCTGTACAGCTGAGAGGTATGGCCCCAGCAGGATATGGCCATTCTGTGCAGTTGAGAAAAGTACAAGGAGGGGATCCCCAGCCAGCATACTAACAAGGTGCTGGACCATTTACACAGAACCAGCAGTCTATTGTCTGTAGCTACCCCTCCACAATGGCAGATGTGTGCCAGAATCTGTAGTCTATATGCCTCAGAATATTGGTCTCAACTTCCTTCATCCTGTATTTCCCTGGTAAATAACTGTGAGAAAAGAATGATAATTGTCAGTAGTTGATGACATGATAAATCACAGTGTAAAACAGTACATATGTCAGAAAATCTGTGCTACAACCAAGCATGTCACACAAGCAGCACAGATAGCAATAGTTACATATCCCCCGTATGTTATGCCCATTGTGTCTCCATATAGGCAAACTATCTACAGATATCCTGCAGAAACAGTTTGCTAGGTGAAGCTGTAGCGCACAAAACCCTGAAATGGAGTCCAACCCTGTCTGGAATGGATGTACACACTCAGTATAGAAGGTCATACTGGGCATGCTCCTATACTTAAAGAAATGAAGCCCATGTCTCACAACACAGCGAACTACAGATATTGGTTATTCGCAGCTGTCTGGGTACACACACCAGACTGTACACCATTGATACTTCACACACACACAATGGCTAGGAATACACACACATATCTAAGGCCAACATAATATAATATGTCAAACACACACACACACAGATGTGGGGAAGAGAAAGACAGTGACAGAGAGAATCCCATTATGAGGCCTGTCCCACCCACTACACATCCCATTGGCCTATATCACATGATGTGCTGATGTCATTCACTGTAGAAATACCTTTGGTTAGCCCCCAGCCCTATGGTGTCAGTGGTGCTTGTGATAACTGTATGAAACTACAGTCCAAATAAGTATCCATGCAGCAGTTGTAATCTCAGTCCTGTCAAATGTTAAGGTGTGTGTGAGTGCGTGTGTTTCTAGATGAATGTGGTTGAGGCCATTCACACACACTAAACTTCCCTTATGACTCCTTGAGCACTGCTGCTGATGTCACTCACCTTCAAAGATATCTTTGGACATCTCTCTAACATATAAGCCCTGTGGCACTTGCGATAACTGCATAATACTGCAGTGTAGCAAGCTAGTTAGGTAGGAGTTCTAATCCTGGTCCTAGCAACTGTGAAAATGTGTGTGTTTGTGTGAGAGTGTTTGTGTGTCTTTGTAGACACCTGATCTGATGGTCATTCATACTTACTACATTTCCCTCCTTTAGCACTGCTGCTGATGTCGCTCACCTTCAAAGATACATTTGGACAGCTCTTCAATATATAAGTTCTGTGGCACTTGTGATAACTGCATAATACTGTAATGTAGCACACTAGTTAGGTATGAGTTCTAATCCTGGTCCTGGCAACTGTAAAAATGTGTGTGTTTGTGTAAGAGAGTGTGTGTATCTTTGTAGACACCTGATTTTGTGGTAATTCACACTTGCTTTACCCCTCCTTTAGCCTGGGCGTACTGGGCACTCTTCCTTCTGCTTACATGGGCAGGCTCAGGTTGTTCTTCCTCTGAGTCACTCTGTGCCTGCGCTGGCCTTGGCAATGGTGGGGGGCTGTGTGGCTGTGCCCCGTGCTGTTCCTGCTGCAGCTGTTTCTGCAGGATCATATTGTGTAGCATGGCACATAAAATGAAAATTTGTGTACATGTAGCTGGAGAGTACTGCAAGGCTCCACCGGATATGTCCAGGCACTGGAACCATGACTTGAGCATCCCAAACACATGCTCTATTATGATTCTGGTTTGTGCATGTGCCTCATTATGGAGTTCTTGTTTGGAAGTGTGTGCATTTCTGATGGGTGTTATCAGCCATGTCTCCAGTGCGTAACCAGTACCCCTCACTAGGTGGGCATACGGGATGTCTGCACTGGCACATCTCTGGTACAGCTGTGTCATATGCCAGATTTGGGAGTACCAATAGCTTTCAGGGCTGCCAGTGCACACATTCATGATAATGCCTTGGGCATTGCACATGACCTGGCAGTTGATGAAGGGGAAGCCCTTGCGGTTTATGTAGACCCTATCCCACTCACTGGGTGGTGCTTTGAGGTGTATGTACGTGCAGTCTATAGCACCTACTACCTCAGGGTATTCAGCTATTTGGTGGAAGAGACGCATATTTCTGGTCAATGCCTCACGGGTGTTGAGGAAATATATGTGCTCACCGGCATGTGCTGACATGGCATCCAGGAACTGGTGGAGTACCCTGGATGCTGATCCCTGTGAGATCTCCATGATATCCCCAACTGGCCTTTGGAAGGTACCTGTGGCTAGTATTCTTAACCCTACACATACTTTGGTATCCACTGGGATGGGTTTCCCTCTGTTGGTTCTGTGTGAGGCGTGGCCGGCACAGCTCAACAATTTGTTGTAGGATGTCCCTGTCCACTCTATAGCGCTCCACTATCTGTAGCTCATGTAGCCCCTGGTAGCATGCCCTGGGTCTGTACATTCTTCTCCATCTCACTGTGGGTTGGTCATCAGCATTCTCATCCTCACCACACTCAGCCTCTTCCATATATTGATGTATGAAAGCAACAGCAGCCACCATCATTTTGTTAGTTTTGTCAGGTAAAATTTCCCATCTGTGTACACCAGAGGTGTAGAGTTTGTGGGAAAAACCAGAGTAAAAGGTGTTTGCATAGTTTATAGTAGTGTGCTGCTCTGGGCTACTGCCTGTGTAATTGGCTGATTCTGATACATTTCACCTGCCAGCTATGCTAGTTCTCCTTGATTGCATTCCTACTGCTGTTTTCCCTTCCCATTGCCTTCCCTTTTAAGCCCTGAGGCACACCGCACATACCCAGTGCTCAGATGTGAACAGAGCTGCTATTTCCTGGGGTTTTTTTTGTTTGTTTAAAACCTGGTGTGTGGCATGCACACCCGTTCAGGCAATGCAAACACTGCTAGGCAGCCTCAGACACCCCCCTTCCTTAGCTGTGCTTAGCTAAGGGCAAACATGGGCCACAGAGCTCCAATAAGCTTACAGCTTGCATGACACTCCTCCTTATGAGGTTATCTACCTCTTATGCTTATACCATGGTGTTGCTGCACCTACACGGTTTGGTGCAAGCTAACACTGAGGGGAAATCTGTGATTCAGTATCAGTCCCCTCATTTGCGTAAAACTGACTGCTCAGCCTTCCCCCTTAGCAACCACTATTCCATGGTATTGTTGTCTTATGCATGCCATTGACTATTATGGCAGAATGCTGATTTTGGTTTAAAAGCTTATTTCCAACTTTTTTCATTACATTTGGGCTGTTCCCATTTGCGCACCACAGCTGAAATCGGCCAAAAAAAAAATAAAAGTTATTTTTTATAATTTTGCAACTATTTCCCATGCCAATGGTCATATATTTGGCCACTGGCATGCCTACTACATTGAATACATGCTTTCTTTGGAGCTGTCATGCCTCCATTTTGTAATTTGCAGAAATGTATTCGGTTCGTAACTGAATACAATTCTGCAGGTTACACTATTCCTGCACAGATGCCTGCCTGCTTCCTGGATCACTAATTCACCTCATTTGCATGGTTTTCACCAGCAAATGAGGTAATTAGCATATAGGAGCTGTATCCGTGCAGGAATAGTGTAGGAGTGCTCATGGACATCCCGGGAGCTCATTCCTGGATCGCTTGTCGGCCATATTGCATGCAGCAGCTCTTGACTATTCCTGCACGCCATGCAGATCTTGCCGAATCCTGGGGATTATGTCTGAAACTCAAATGTATGTCATTATTTAATGACTTTAATCTATAATGATTTGTCAACAAACCTCAAATTTTATGAGGAACAGACCAAAAATCTGAGGCAAAAATCTGGACTTTCTGAGAAAATCTGTACAGTTGAGAGCTATGAAGTTGCATTATTAATACATTCAATACATTTTAGTGATGCTTTTTTTTACCCATTTGTTGACCAGGGAAGCCCACTAGAAACAAGTATCCTTTTTAAGGGTGATCTGGGAGTACTTGTCTGCCTAAATGTCTTGCTTAGTGTCAGGAAATGAATGTGCAAATATTCAAACATTGGACACTGGGCACAGGGTAGCTCATTAACATATCAGTTCTTTAAACTCTGTGCCAAATGCTATTCCTCACCTCTTGTAGATAGTATTTATAGTTAACAGTCATAGTTTTGTAATACTTAGTTGTTCCTCATAGCTCTCATATCTATAATCTTAATAATAGCTGGAACTACTGCAATCCAACACTCAAAAAACATCTTGCATCTCAGTCCTAGACTTCTTAAACTAATGAAATCTATAACCGTCACTACATCTGCATGCCAACCCTATATCAAATATGAACATGCCACCTTTATGTGAATTTTCCCAAAGTAAAAGTATGTATATGTATAAGCAAAGCACTAAATTATATACTGGGTACATTGAAAGTATCAAGATACAAGTTCTGCCATTGTGCATAAAAAACATACAATAGCCACAACCAGAGTGCTTATAGCTACAGACCTCCTGACAACAGATAAGTTACAGTTATACAAATGTCAATTTTGTCACATAAATCTAGCCATGAGGTATATGCATATAAAACATTTTCTCAACAATAATCAGCAAGAATCTCGCTAGAACTCCCTCACTACCTGTCCTACATTCAACTCTCCACTGTCCACAAACTCATTTTTAACCTCTCTCATTGCCCCTCCCCCGATCCTTTCTCACTATGCATCTTCCTACTCACACCCTTAGATCAAATAATCAAAACCTCCTTGCTGTCCACAAACCATCATGTAGCCCTGGTAAACTTCTTCTGTCTTTCTCCCTTGCACGCAAATGGAACTCACTCCCTCCCAACATCCGTACTCTTTCCTCTTTTAAGGCATTGCTGCACTCTTATCTCTCCTCCTCCTAGGAATGCGCCTGCTCTCACCCATCCTAAACCCATCCTAATCCCCCCCAACTCCACCTCATACTCATACTGCCCTCCCCTAGTTCAATTATGCTTTCTGCCTGACACTTATGGGGGGGTGCACAAAGAGTGTAAATATGTACATTACTGCTACTGTTTGGGTTACTTATGGTTTGTCCATCAATTATTTGTATCTAATCCATACTGTATTATATCCTGGTATTTTACTTGTATTATCTGTTGCATGCAAATTTCAAATGATTACTGTTCTGATTTCTGGATATACTGTTTTATTTTTGTATATATAATATATATACATATATATATATATATATATATATATATATATATATATATATATATATATATATATAAAACAGGTAGCAGTCACGAAAACAGACCCCTCGCCACCAGGAAATCAGTCCAAACATGTTTATTGTGAAAAAATAGTTGAAAGGCTTACAGCCAACACCAA
Source organism: Protopterus annectens (assembly GCF_019279795.1). NCBI lineage: Eukaryota > Metazoa > Chordata > Ceratodontiformes > Protopteridae > Protopterus > Protopterus annectens. The sequence goes on from NC_056726.1 coordinate 1,393,507,173, forward strand.
AAGTACGTAAACGCCTTAATCCACTGACAAAACAGAAAATGTGCGTTTTCGGTTTTGAAGCCTTTCAACTATTTTTTCACAATAAACGTGTTTGGACTGATTTCCTGGTGGCGAGGGGTCTATTTTCGTGATTGCTACCTGTTGTGGTTTTGGTTTTGTTTGCATTTCTGTGTGGCGACATGCGTGAATGGGCGTTTGTTCGTTGAAGGTTGTGCATTAGGCCCGGCAAGCCAGTACGTAAAAATCTACTGCCAGTCATTGGCGGACGGGAGTTCCGCTGTGGCGACCCCTAGCCGGGAAAAGCCGAAAGACACAATATATATATATATATATATATATATATATATATATATATATATATATATATGGGGTCTACTTCATATGGTCGACAGGCCATATGATCGACACTCATTTGGTCGACAAGCATTTTATGTGGGGGGCTTTGCCCCCCACCCCCCCTAACTATATATATCAACTCCAGGGTTGCACAACATTGGGGAGGGGGGGGCAAATCTGCTTGTCGACCAAATGAACTGTCGACCAAATGTGGAGCTTTTCTCCCTGAGCCTTCATTGAAAAAGGGCTCACCTTGACCCAATGGACTTTCCCAGTTAACAAACCTCAAATAAATAAATAAATAAAATAAAAGACTATAAATCTCCATGGTATAGAAGAATAGACAAGTTTTCACTGCCCCAGTGCAAGAATGAAGAGACAGAGCCTTTTCACCCCTCTCACAGCAGAGAATATTGGGACCTGTGTTCACGCATACTGTTTGTGGTTGAAGTCCTGGTAGAGGTCAGTTTTCAAGGGGGGGACTGGTCTTTGATTATGGTGCAGCTTATATTTAAAGCCTCATGCATCAATAATCACAATGATTAGGTTCATAGGTGTGTACTAGGCTAATGTCCACTGGGGCTGTGTTTAGACTATCTATGTATTCCAGATCTTTTACAAGTTCTGGTATCCTTAGTAGTTTAAGCAGGGCTTGGGAGATGAAAATTGTACACACAGAGGCCTGGGAGATGAACCATTTACAAGCTGCCTGTGTCCATTAGAGACATAGGTACTAAGCCAGGGATGAATTTCTGGTTCCTTATTCAGCTGCCCAGGTTACAATTGAATTGGAAGAGGCAGGAACCCTGCTTCCATGGCTGGGGCACCTATTCCAGGGAAAAAAGGAGTTTCTGGGATACATGCCAGTCTCTCCAGCAGGTACTATCTATATTTTATTTATTTATTTATTTATTTATTTATTTACAGTTTGTTTGCCAGGATAGTCCAATTGGGCCATGAAGAGTCCATTTTCAATGGAGGCCTGGGGAGAAAAGCTCCAGAGGAATACATGAAATACAAAGATACAATATAAATGCAAAGAGTCACAAAAATACAAGATAACAAAATACGTGAAATACAAAGATAAATATAAATGCAGGAAGTCTCAAGTATACAAGATAACAAATTACATCAATAACAGAGAATTTAAAAAAATGAGTAACAAGTTCCCATAGATTGGCATTATGAGGTGCTAGTTAGAATAATGCATTAAATTTCATTACAAAATAATTACAGTTCCTGGAAAATATGGTAGTTCCTACAGTTATTATTAGGAGTAATAAGACTGTAGGGGGCTAGTTACAGATATATTTGCTTGTGGAGAGTAATTAAGGTAAGGAAATTATGTAGGATGGGAGCAAGATCATTCCCATTGTGAAGTTAGATGTGACTGAAGTAGGGTTTTGAAGGCAGAGAGTCTGTTAGTGGTATTGATGAGAGGTGGAAAAAAATTCCAATGGCGTGCTATGGAGAAGGATAGGAGGTGCTTGCCTGGTGGATGGGAAGGTTTATAGAGTTCTATTAGATTTTGGGAGTTAGACCTGAGACATCGATCAGGAAGATGGATTTTGAAAGTGGAGGCAAGGGAGGGGCAGACAGAGGGGCTGGAAATAAGTCTATGTGCTTAGATAAGTTGGGTATAGGTAAGATAGTTGGGTAGCTCAAGCCAGTCCAGTTGATGTAGAGAAATAAAATGATGGGTAATGGATCTATGGCCAGTTACAAATTTTGAAATTTTGCAGTAACAGGAGGAGAGTTTTGATTTAAGGGAAGATTGTAGATTAGCAAGGCTAGAGGCACCATATAAAAGGGAAGGGATGAGGTAAGTAGAAATGAGAACAAGTGTAGTAGGGGGAGAGATATAACGGCTATGACAGTAAAGCATGCCTAATTTTTTATGTTTTTTTTTATATTAACTTGCAGGTGACTGTGACAACCGTGCCCTGGCCCAGCAATCAAGGAGCCTCAATCCTCACCACTAACACCAGGGAGGTTGTCTCATAGAAGAGAAAGGGATACCTAATACACACAGCAAAGTACAATTTCCCTTAAGTGCACACAGAGATCACAGTCAGTCTGGGGCTGGTTGCTCCCTTGCTCACCAGATCCCCACTGGCGCAGCTATAAGGTTCAGATCTTAGCCTAGCTGGGCAAGCTAAAACGTCCAGTACCCTCTCTGACCAACCAGTGTTTCGTGTCCCTGCCAAGTAGCTGACATACCACACACACACTTTGAGATAAGGATTTATACAACTTCACAGACACTCCTGGGAAAGGCTGACACAGATTCTCCAGCTGTGCCCCTTTACCCAGACCATATGGTAGTAATCCCTGCCACCACCCAGCTAATAATATCAGCTACTAAAAGGCCTTTAAAAGGGTGTCCAATTATTACCGTGCAATATTATTATCCAATGGGTAATGTGACTATTCAGTCTAGGCTTATTAGAGTGACCTATTACAATAAACTCTATAAATATGCAATGTACTCTAGAGCTTATCGCTACACAAACCAGCCACAGGTAAAGGTTTTTAAAATATTTAATAATAAATAATTAAAACACAAGAAAAAACTACTACACCACAGAGATATCTAAGAGTTCAGAGATCACACAGAAACTTAAAATAATACAGTAGGACATGTCTGACTTCAAAGAAAAATACCAAATTAATCTTTACTAGCTTTAACTATTCCTACAAGAAATCACAGTGCTAAAACTTACATGTGAGCTTAGGCAGAGTGCTGAGTTAGATATCCAAGATCAAAATGCTTTCAGTCTCTTGTGAGAAATAGTATTTAAACATTACTAACAACATGTCTCTTAGGCCCTCCCAAATTACATAATTTTTGACACTTAAATGGTTCCACACAGCAGGAAATAATTGTAGAAGAAATTTATTGCAAAAAGTAAGTGCTTTCACAAATAACATTCACTTCTTCAGATTGTTTAAAAGGCAAAATAGCACACACCCTTATAAATGCTCATTCAACCAATCATGCTGCAAATAAAGTCTAATTGCTTTAACTTACAAAATGCCAAAGTAATTAAAGCAGCACTCTGCAAATATTTTAAATAAATAAAAAATATATGTGTAAAAAACATGAATACAAAATTCTATGTCTAAATAGCAGAGAATAAACAAATATGCTTGTCAGTAACATAGTAAGCTATACTAGTTGCTCATAACTTCCAGTTAAGTATAAAAACAGTACAATAATAAAACTAATAAAACTAATGTACATACAATAAAATACACCTCTAAAACATGTCTCACTCAAGAATTGCAAAGTCTATTGTGAGATCATACCTACTACTAAACAGCGCTATTAATACATGTAATAAGAAATGTTTAAGGGCTCTCACCTTCAAAAAGGGTTTAAGGGAAACCCTATTATTTAGACCTGGAGGTTTGTCTGCTTGAAGACGTATGATCCACTTTTGCTCATAGGATTCAGTTTTCTATTACTCAGGTCACCTTTTCTTAAAGTTTCATGCATAATATCCAAAACAAGAAACTTAAACTTATGGTCAGAAATGAATGCCCTAGCTCTCCATGTAGCCAAAACAGGTACTGACCACAAGTTTAAGTTTCTTGTTTTGGATATTATGCTCACAGGTCCTGCAGTATCCTGTTACATCTCTGGAAATTCCAGGCCAATAGAAGTTTTGCATAATATGCCTCTTTGTACATTTTATGACCATATGACCTGCAAAGGGAATATTATTATAGTAGACCTGCAAAGGAAATAATATTATAGTATATCCTAGTGATTGTAGATTGGAGCTTATCTCCCTGGGTCTCTACTGAAAATGGACATATATCCAGTTAGACTAGCCCGGTCAACAAATGTAAAATAAATAAAATAAAAATAAATGGGCTATGGCTAGAAGCGCCAGATGGTAAGCTCTAGGTACTACCCACTGCTGTACTCTCTCACCTTGTAGCCCTCCCTCAGGGTTCCACTCTCTGTACAGTAACCCTTTGTTCCAGTATACAGAATCCCCCTTCCCTTGAGAATCAGGTGCCTCCCTAGCTACCTGCCTCAGTCCTTGCAGTGTAGGGTCTGACAGCTGAGCCTGTCTCAAGTCTCTCCTTGTAACCCTTCCCAGCTCCCCTTCTCCAGGAAGTCTGGCATCCTCTGACAGGGGTGCCTCACTGTCAGCCTGGGTACTACTATTCACCTCTACCTTTGCAGTTACCCTGTCCAAGGGAACATCAATACCCACAAGCAGTTGTGGCTCACATTCAGTCTCACTGCTAGAGCTTATCTCCACACAAACCAGCCACAGGTAAAGTTTTTTTAAAATATTTAATAATAAATAATTAAAACACTTGACAAAACTACTACACCACAGAGATATCTAAGAGTTCAGAGATCACATAGAAACTTAAAATAATACAGTAGGACAGGTCTGATTTCACAGAAAAATACCTAATTAATCATTACTAGCTTTAACTATTCCTAAAAGAAATCACAGTGCTAAAACTTACATGTGAGTTTAGGCAGAGTGCTGAGTTAGATATCCAAGATCAAAATGCTTTCAGTCTCTTGTGAGAAATAGTATTTAAACATTACTAACAAACATGTCTCTAAGGCCCTTCCAAATTACATAATTTTTGACACTTAGTCTAGAGTTCTCAGGCCACAAACTGCATTATTTAGCAATCTAACACCTGCTCAGAAACTTACAACAATATAAGTCATTTCACATGTATATCTAACAGAAACCAGAGCAATAAAGCACATTCCACATCTAAATTCTGGTCATAAACGTTAGCCTTAAAACAATGGGCATGAAGCCTTCATCCAGACTCACTGGAGCCAAATTCTAACATGAAAGGGTCACAACATGCTTCACTGGGCTAGTAGAGTGCAATGTTGTCGCATATTTTGCAGTTCCACATTTCACAATATTCTTTTATACTCAAGAAAACATGCCTGCATTTTACATTTATTTACAAATACCAGAATTATATATAAAATTCTATTTGACTAAGCTGACAGCCTTCGCCCATCTCTCCCCAATCGTCTCAGTGACTATCAAACTTTAGCTGATCATCAATGAGAATTCCTAAAAGTTTTGCGGTGGAGACTATTTTGAGAATTGTATTATTTTGGCTGTTGATAGAGAATTGAGTTTTTTATCTAAGGTGGTGGTTTTAGAAGGGTCTACATTAGATCATCGAGACAGCAGAATTTCGAATGATCTAATATCGAACCCAATATCACGAATGCTGAAAACAGTGAAGCTGCACAAAACCAAATTCTTTCCTAGGGAAAGAATTCAGTTGGCCGTTGTTGTGGCTTCGCTGTTTTCAGCAATGCAGTGGAAAGTTGCGGGTTGGGTTAAGGTAAGTGTGTGATTGTGCATACGTTCAAGTTAGGGCGTGGGTTGGGTGAGCTAGGGTTAGGGCATGGGTCAGGTAAGTGTGCGATTGTGACAGAATTTGGGGTTAGGTGTGGGTTAAGTGAATAAGGGTTAGGACATGGGTGAGATGAGTGTGCAATAGTGCGAATTTGGGGTTAAGGACAGGTTAAGTGAGTTAGGGTTAGGGCGTGGGTTAGGTGAGTGTGCGGTAATGATGGACCTTAGGGTTAGGGTCTGGGTTAAGGTAAGTGGATAGATAGTAGTGTATGTGCAGTGTAGTGTAGGGTTAGATGTAACTTTTAAATGTATGTGTGTGGATTGCTGATTTTTAGTGTGCTTGTGGTGTGTGTGTGTGTGTGTGTTTCTTGGAAGAGCAATTTTTTTTCCCTGGGAAAAAATTTGTTGTTTTGAGGTTTTGATATTGTTGGGGTTTGGGTTTTGCAGTTCAATGTTACGGCATTTGATAATGAGCCATTTCGATGATCTGATATAGACCCATTATAGAGGGGGTAAATATCATTAATTTAGTCTTGATAGCATTGAGTGCCAGATGGTTGTCTAGCATCCATTGTTCGGTAGAAAAGAAGGCTTCTTGAGTTAATTGTACTAAGTAGATAATAAGTATATAACATATATAACTATATATCTATATAACATATATAACTATATATATCTATATAACTACATATCTATATAACAAGCGATGTTTAAGTCTTTAGAACGTATGATGCTGGCCCTGTTTGCTTTGTGGATATGAAGGAGATCCAGCAGAATGGCATCGGAAGATGCCTTGTATGCCAGATATCACTCTTCTCTAAATAGCCTATAGGAGACAGAATACAAGAATAGAGATCTGAGGTGGTCTGCAGAGGACATTTTATTGATACCCTGTGTCATTTAGTGAGGAACCTCTGTGCATGTTCCAAATGTTGGCTGTGCCTTATTAGGTACATACCAAAGGGGGCATTATACTCAATAACAGGTCTGAGGAACACCAAATACAGGAGAATAATGACCTCCTTGGACCTAGATGCCATAATTTTGTTTAAAAGTTGCACAATGTAGAATGAAGTTCTCACTACTGTAAACAAGTGATAGTTGAAGGCTAGATTACTATCTACATGTGTCTCCAGTCCCTAACTACTGGTTCAACTCTTAGGGTGTGTTGCAATATGGTAATTACTACAGGTGGCTCACTTCCCAAAGGATAATATCATGCACCTCTTGGCATTTACTTTTAGTCTATGGCTCTGGCACCAGTCATTTGTCTGTGTCAGCCCTTCTTGAAGAACATTAGCATCAGTGGAGGATTATGTGACAGTTCCTAAATTGCAATCTCTTCATATTTGGTCAGCCATAGGCTTGTGATATTGACCTTGACTTCAGAGAAGTAGATGCCAAAAAGGATCAGTCCCAGGACCAATCCCTTAGCTACACTGCTCGTGACTGGCCTCTTTGTAGAGGTTAACTCCCCGATTTTAACTTCCTAAGTCCTGTCTGTGAGCTAGCTGGCTACTCACTATCCATTGGGTGACATAAAAGTTTATACCTAACATCTTCAGTTTGTCAACAATTCGGAATTGGGTATTGTGTCAAATGCATTGACCAGGTCATGGTAGGCATTGTGAACCATTTTACCCTTATCCATTGCTCTGGTGACTTTCTCAAAGAATTCTACCAGTTTGAGTAGGCATGATCTACCTTTGATGAAACCAAACTCGGAACCAACGTTTGGAGGTTTCCTATATCATTATTGATCATTTCCATGATAATTATTTCTATAGCTATGCATATGAGACTAATGAGACTTATGGATCTGTAATTTCTAGGGTCCATAAATGGCCTGCATTTGTGTAAAGGGATGACAATTGCCATTTACCATTCATAAGGCATGAAGTCTGTTTCGAGGCTACAGCTAAATAGTGATTCAGTGGGCCTGATGTATCATGCTTTATCTATTTAGAAAGCAGGTAATTTAAATTAAAAGAGAGAAAGCAGCCTGGAATATTGATGGGGCCCATCAATGCAGTGTTCTTGGCCTTAGAAAGAGCACTGAGGATGTGTTCCCTAGTGATAGTTGGGAGAGTTATATATGATTATATTTCCTGAGGGGAGACTGGGGCATAAAGTTGGAGCTGAATGTGTATGCCAGTAGGTGTGCTATAGCTTCTGGCTTCTCTCTTTTTTTTAATTTCTGCACGTCTTTTGGGTTTCTAATACCATGGCAGCAATGGACACCATTCCTAAGTCAAAGTATGATTAAAATTCATGAAATTAGTATTGTTTCAGTCTTTGAAGTTAGACAGAAGTGCTATTTGGCACCTGTAATGTGCCTAGTAATGACTCTTTCTGCAATTCACATGGAGTTACATGTATCAGTAACATATTTAAGCACGACTATATATTCCTTTTTATAAGATCCATTTCTCATACTACTATTGGAACAGTCTAGGAATCCCTCTTTCACATTACCCTTGTTTCTGCCTGCAAATCCTGGTATTTTATGATTGTGTCTCTCTCTGTAGGTAAGACATTGCAGTTACTAGGTGTAGCAATTTAAATGTTCAATGCTAGTTTTGTCTTCTTTTCATGGACTACTATATCTGATTTTCTCACATCTGTTTTTTGAACTGTTGGTAATGGGTGATTCCATATGATATAAACTTCCCATGTGATATAAACTTCCCATGTGATATAAACTTCATTATTTTCTAGAATGTTTTATGGCTCTTGTTTCCAGTGTTTTTCAGCTACTTCAATATTATAATGTTTGCATAATCCCCACTGCAACAGTCTTACCACATTATTGTGGCTTTCAGTATACAGGCCTTCTGCCATTAGTGTATCACACCCAGCAACAGGATGTGCAACTTTTTCCAATTCTGTTTTACAAAACCCGCATTCATCTGTTTCTCTCAAATGTTCAGTGGACTTTGTAAACCAATTTGTACATAGTCCACTATCTTGGACTGCCAATATTAACCTTTTGTCTTTTGGGTTAAATTCACCTCTCCTTAACCATTCCTGCATTCGATCCTGATCAACATGAGGTTGTTCCAAGAGTTTTCTATACTTGTAACTATCATACCAAAAAGCCAGAAAACGGGTCCACTGCACGAACAAGGTAAAAAGCTGTAAAAACAACAGTACTCCACGTACACCCACTCCAACTTGAAGAAACAAACTCCGTTATCGTAAAACACAGGTTTATTTGATTTTAAACCACAAAACACTCCATTCAAGAAGATGGTTTAGCGCTTTCATCTGATCGCTCAGATTTCTTCAGAACCACCATTACTAATTGACACACCCCTTTTATACTCTATTTGGCGCCAAAAGTTGTTCAAAATTTTAAAAACATTAAAAACTTTTTATATGTATATAAATTTATCAATCAACCCACCCACAAATTGTTAATTTTGAAAAGATGGTTATTAAAGATATTTACAAACTAAATAGGGACATTTATAAGACCAACTCTTTGAATTTCATGTTTAATGATAACTTAACTAAAGGAGAGAGAGAGTGTTTACAACAAATTGTGAACAATAAAAACATTAGACTCATGAAGCCTGACAAGGGTGGGGGCATCATTATTTTTGATACTATCAACTATACTAGAGCTATACATGACATTCTTTTCTTATCAAACAACTATGAAGAAGTTTCATTGAATCAAATAAATATAGGCCATCACAGGATAGATCTGGTGATTGAAGAATATTTACTGGACAACCGTATAACAAACGAGATTTATAATTTTTTGAGAACTGAACACCCAAGATTGGCCCATATCTTCGGCATTCCGAAGATTCACAAATTAGTAGAGACACCACCATTTAGGCCGATCATTGCAGGTTCTAATTCTAAAACCTACAATTTGGGTGTGGTGATTGACCAGTGGACAAAGCACATTTATGACTCAGTTCCCCACCTTATAAAGGACTCCTGGGAATTTCTGAGTAGGTTAACAGTTGATGTATGGTCAGAAGAAATAACATTTTTAACAATTGATGTTCAAGATTTATTTTCTTGCATCCCATACACAACAGGACTGGAATATTTTGAGAACAGTTTAAAAAGGTACTCAGGATTGAGTTGGGACAAAATTTCCCTTATTTTGGATATGATGGGGTTAATTTTGGACCACAACTACATCGAATTTGAAGGTGAATATTTTAGGCAAACTAGGGGAGTGGCTATGGGGGCATCTTGTGCCCCCATATTCGCTAACCTAGTTATGCTAGAATGGGAAAATCAATTTCTCTTTCAAAGTGAATTTTTTAAGAGCATTTCCTTGTATTCACGATTTTTGGACGACATATTTATAATATGGAAGGGCCAAAAAGAAGATATTCCAAGATTTATTGATTACATCAACTCAAGCACTGATTTCCTGAGATTTACATATAAAAAAGAACTTTTTGGGATAGCCTATTTAGATACATTTATTAGTATAACTTCACATGGATTCAGTTCAAAGATATATAGAAAAACTACGTTTTCTAATGACTACATTGAATTTGGCAGCTGTCATCCCAAGCACATTTTCAAGAACATCCTGAAGGGACAGTGCATAAGGGCAGCAAGGATGTCCTCCACTAAGGACACCATGGAGAAAGAAATTGAAGGCATTGCAAAGATGTTTCTAGAGAGAAAATACCCGAGAGGGATGGTGGAAGAAGTAACGCTCTGGGTTAAAAAGAATTGGAACATCAAATACAAGTCCCTATTAGGTGTCAATCTTGAATCAAAGAACAAGAAAACCTGTTCAGGAGTTAATAAAACAGTGTGTGTAATTAGATTCAATCCTTACTCAAATATTGTGAAAGATATCCTTAAAAGATATTGGGAATTGTTAACCTCCACTGACAACATCAAAACACACATAGGGACTAATCTGACCTGTGTATTTAAAACAGCACCAAACTTGAAAAAACTACTGGAGGTACAATCAACTAACAACAACCAAACCAATAAGAAGATTTGGAGTGGGACAAAAAGCTGCGGTAGTTGTAATTATTGTAAATATATTAATGAGAATAAGATCAAAACACTGGACAATTTTTCAAAAACTAGAGTGAAGAGTATTAGGGGCAATTGTAACAGTCAAAGGGTGGTGTACCTTGCCCTGTGTACCTTCTGTTCGGCATACTATGTAGGCAAGACGGAAAGGAAACTCAGGGCAAGGATATATGAACACCTATACAAAATCAGGAAAAAGGATACAAAGAATGCACTTAGTAGGCATGTATTAGACAAAGGACAAGAACATACATTTAAATTTTTTATTATAGATCAGGTGGAAATGACAGTATATGGGGGTAATTGGAAAACTTTTTTATCTTATAAAGAGAGTGAGTGGCAAATTATTTGTGATGCCACAACCCCCCCCCCGGCCTAAACGACTACATTAGTATTAAACCTTTTTTAATGTTGGACCGGGTATGACCTTCCTGGGATTACTTATTCCCTCGGAGTATTTTTTCATGTCAAACATAATATATATTATTTTTTAAGTATCTTTTAAGTACTATTTAAAAATTATTAGTATACATTTCTTGATTTAAACAAGGGTGACCATACAAATATGAAATGCCTATATAATAAACAAAAATTCTTTTTGTATTGGTATTTAAGGCACATATTATAATTGTCAGGTATGTTAGTAATGAATGAAATAGTTTTTAAATATTGAAATTTTTGTTTAATTAAATTGATAAATTTATATACATATAAAAAGTTTTTAATGTTTTTAAAATTTTGAACAACTTTTGGCGCCAAATAGAGTATAAAAGGGGTGTGTCAATTAGTAATGGTGGTTCTGAAGAAATCTGAGCGATCAGATGAAAGCGCTAAACCATCTTCTTGAATGGAGTGTTTTGTGGTTTAAAATCAAATAAACCTGTGTTTTACGATAACGGAGTTTGTTTCTTCAAGTTGGAGTGGGTGTACGTGGAGTACTGTTGTTTTTACAGCTTTTTACCTTGTTCGAGCAGTGGACCCGTTTTCTGGCTTTTTGGTATTAGAGATCTACATTTTTTATTATACTTGTAACTATATTTTTGCATTTTCCACATTTCTTGCCTTCTCATCTGATCCTTTACCTTATATTCTTTCTGGCTCAGTGTAGTTGGTTCCATAAGCACTGATCTGTGTACTCAATTGTATATTGTTTGTTTTTTAACCCTGCCCTCTTAAATGGTCTAGAGGCATTTTTATTCCCTTGGGCTTGAGGGTAATTGTTGGATTGTGGCTCCATGAGATAACTGTGTGGTGTCTACTACCTATATGCACTGTTTTATATTGTTGCCTTTCTAATCCTTCTCTAATGCTGCCTTTCTAATCTTTCGCCCTGTCTAGTCTCCCACTACTTACTGTTCACGCTAGTACCTCTTCACATCCTGATATCCCTTCCTACTGCCCTATCCTTCTACCTTGTACCTCCCTATCTTTGCCATCTACCTTACCTAACTCTGTGTGTCTCTCACTATTTTACAGTCTACCGCCTCGGGTGCTTCCTCCCAGCCTTTATACACAAGGACTACCTCCCTGCCTAATCCAGAAGACACCTTCAATTTGCCTGCTACCCAGGCATCACTGAACGCTGCTGAAATAAGGACATCACTACTCTAAGAAGTGTCATGTATGTAGCCTTGAGCAATCAACTTGTATCCTAAAATACTACCTGTAGTTGTTAGTCTGACCTCCCGTGTGTGCATTAACAATCTGTCGCAGCCCGCTTCCCACTCTCCCCCCTCTAGTTTTTAACATAGCCTTATAATAGTGTATGAGAATTACTCTATCCTTCAGTTTGCCATCTCCTTTTGCCACTAGTTGGCAGCATAGACCACAGCAAACCATTCGCACAGAATTATTCTTCCAAAGCGCCTGCCGAAAGATAGCAGTTATTCCCACTATTTCTCCCCATCTGCTTTATTGCTAACTCCCTCTACCCTCCTGGACCAGCCAACCCATATTTATATCTTGCTTACACTACTTCCCTCACAACATAGCTCCAGCCCAATCTTTAAGAATATGAGCTGTAGTTTTTTTATAGCCCTCACTTCTTCTTGGCTCTATCCACTCCATTCGTCCTGCGGGCTTACTCCGCTCCCCTACCCTGTCCCCAAATTCCACCCACCCCCAGCACATCTACACTTATACTACCTGACCACACTCCCCTCCTAACACCTAATCAACTAACCACCACACCCACACCAATCACTCTTCTTTTACTTCAAACCCCATTACCTCTACCCCTACCCTACCATGGTCCCATTCAACTTATTGCTGACCTACTCCATTAAACCACTATTGCTTATCCCTTACTTACTAACTGCATATGAACAACAAGTGATTCATGATTTTCACTCCCCAAGAAGCCATACTATCACACTGCCTGAACCTAATAAGCTAAAACATCTATTTATTCCCTCCTTAACTATCCAATCAAACAAACACCTCATAAATACTATTTGAAATTGTTACATCAGCCCAAAAACTAAAAAATACCAAACCCTTCTTTATAAGATTCTGAAATTAATCATTAAATATCAAAGTAATCTCACCAGGGATGGGGACATCCACCCAAACCCAGGTCCATCCTCTACCAATGACTCTACCATCAATACTACCTCATCCTCTATAAACCATACCATAAACAGACCTCCTAACTCATTCCTGGTGAGCCATCTAAACATCAGAAGCATAAATAATAAAGTTGAACACCTCCATGCCCTACTAAATCATCTTTCTCCTGATGTTCTTTGTCTCACTGAAACCTGGCTCAACCCAAGTACCTTGCATAGTGTGGTCATACCACCAGGTTACAATATATTTAGACATGACTGCACTGCTAAAAAGGGAGGGTTCATAGCTGTTCTCTACAAATCCATGATAGAAATGACCACTGACAGCCATCAACCCTTCCAAAATACTAATGCTGAAATCATTACTACTAAACTACACATCAATAAAAGCAAAAGTATATATATTATCTGTGTCTACATCCCCCCAGGTAAAAACATACCAGTACTTAAGGACATACTAAACTGACTATCAAATAATTATCCCCAAGAAACCATTGTACTTGGAGATTTTAAAATAGACTGGAACTCATGCTCCTCTGAACCCCCCACTTCCCACATTAACCTTTATGGTTTCTCACAAGTCATATCCTCCCCCACCAGGGTCACTAAACCTAACAATAAAGAAACTATATTAGATTGGATACTTATTAACAATCACCCACTCATGTATAAAGCCGGAACCTTGCCCAATGACATAAGTGATCACCATCTCACCTATATCATCAGGCAAAAGGCTGAAATCCACAAGCAACCCACCTATAAAACAATCAGAAGCAAGAAAGATTTTAACCTTAAGAATTTCCATACAGACCTTAAACTTTGCAGCTGGTCAGTTCTAAAGCATCTCCCACTAGAAGAAGCTGTACAATACTTTAATGCTAAATTCATGTCCATCCTAGACAGCCATGCTCCAGCTCGTACCATTAGGACTAAAACCAAAAGCACCCCATGGATTACAGCTGCAACTAGGCAAAAAATCTTACTAAGAAATAAAGCTTGGGCCACTTGGCGTACCTCAAAAAACCTCATAGATCAACTCCATTATAGACAATTAAGGAATGACACAAAAAAATCTGTCACTACTGAAAAAAAGAACCACTATCACAATCTACAATAACAAAAAAAAAAAACAAAACAAACCAAATAAATTCTGGGCAACTCTAAACACACTGCTCCATCCAGGACAATCTACCACCCCTGTCCCCTCAACTTACAACTCACATTCTCCAGCAGAGGTAGCCAACTCCTTTAATAGCTTCTTTACAGAAACTATCCAAAACCTAGCCAATAACTTATTCCCCCAGTTCACTAAATCCCTCTGCCTCTACACCCATTACCTAAACTACTTTCAATTTTCAACCAGTCTCAACTTCATTTATCCTTACTCTAATTAGAAAACTAAAATGAACTACCCTTGCCGCAGATCTCCTACCAGCAAACTACCTACAAAAAGCAGCAGATGATGTAGCCTACCCTATATCCATTATGATTAACCGATCCATATCTGAAGGCACCATTCCCACTACCTGGAAAGTATCCCATATCATTCCAATCCACAAGGGAGGCAGTTGCACTGACATCTCAAACTACAGACCCATAGCAATACTCTTGCCTATAGCCAAAATCCTGGAAAAATGTTTCCAAAAACAACTCCTAACCTATCTTCTTGATAACAATAACCTGTCAAACTCTCAACATGGCTTCAGACCAAACCACAGTACCACCACTGCCCTACTATCATTCACCAATGCCATAAATCATAACCATAATAGCAATAAACTCTCCTCAGCCATCTTCCTAGATCTTTCCAAAGCTTTCGACATGGTAAACCACCAACTTCTCCTGTAAACCATAGAAATAATCTCCCTGCTAGACTTAAAGAAATCCCAATCCCTCAGAGCCACACACTCCAGGGATCTAAATCTTGTCATCACAATAAACGAAACATGTTGGCAGGATAGGTTCCTGACCCAGAGACTCCCCAGACTCTGGAATACACTGCCCATACATGTCAAGCAGAGTGCCTCTGTGGGCCTCTACAAAAGGAACCTTGATGATTGGATGGGAGAAAGGAAATTCACCCCCGTGGATCACGTCAGTCGCCCTGCTAGACAGGGGTCCAGGGAAGTAAATAGTGTGGGAAGAAATAGCCAGGAAATTGTTATGGCTAGGTTTGTATAGGCACCTAGGGTTGATAGCCTAGTACCAATCTATGAACCTATGAACCTAGACACCCATGCTATACAATCATATCTGGGAGGTAGACAGCAGGCAGCCCTGTGGAAAGACTACCTATCTACCCTCTTACCTATAACTCTTGGAGTCCCTCAAGGATCCATCTTAGGGACCCTCTTATTTTCCATATTCATTAATGAATTGCATAAAGTAATACCAGACACTACTTGTATCCAATACGCGGATGACTCAACCATGATCTGCTCCACCACAACCCCAGAAGAACTACTGACACTATCTCCAAACACATTTACCATGGTTGAAAATTGGCTCCTCTATCTCTGTCTAATATTAAACCCCAAAAACCCAAACTGCTGCTGTTCTCCCCATCACGTAAGACCTCCTCTCTAACCTTCTCCATTACATCTAACAATGGCACTATTATCTCACCAGACCCCTCAACCAAACTACTAGGAGTCATAGTAGACAAAAACCTAAAGTTTGATCTACATATCGACCTCAACATCAAAACAGTAAATTAAAAACTTGGCTCTCTACATAGAACCAACCTTTCTTAACTCCTCTTGCAAGAACTGTTCTTGCTCACACTCATCTCATATCCACACTTCTCTACACCTCCCTCCTATTCACCAACCTGAATAAAACCTCCCTGAACAAGCTCACAACCTGCTATAATCACATTGCCAGATTTGCCACTGCCTCTGCCTATAGGACCCATCATTGCCACAACCTCAAACTACTAAGCCGGCTTGAACTACCTAACCAACTAATAATTGCCCACAAGATTCTCTATCAGCCCGAATGGACACCTGATCTTAAAACACTCATCACCCCCTACCATAACCTTAAAACTCTCCGATCCTCTAACAAAATGTTAGCTTTCACCTTTAAAGCAAACAACTCAGCTGGGGAAGCTCTGTTTATGAACTCAGTTGGTAAAGTCTGGAACTCTCTTCCTACAGAACTAACCTTACAACCCTCTCCAACCCAATTTAAAAAGAACCTTACTCAGTTCTTGACTTTGCGATGGCTCTGTCCTTGCTCTACCCCTGACTAATTCCCCACACTTTACTACTGTTCACCAAACTATGGTCTCAGCAGTGTCTCTGAATCCTACCTATATTACTCTGTACTGCCATGTGATTAAGTGAAATCTAGAAATTATATTATGTAACACAATTATATATGCACCTCTTGATTGTTGGCCTGGGAACTTTGAAAATGACCTTCAAATACATTGTATGACCTCTATTCTTGAATTACTCTTAAAATGGAATGGTTTCATTATGTAATTATGTAAAAATGTCTCTGGATTGTATTTCTCTATTGTATTTTACAGTGTATTATGTTGTCTGTCTTATGCCTACTGTATGGAGCTTTTCTCTCCGGGCCTCCGCTGAAAATGGACATATATCCAGTCGGACCTTCCCGGTTAACAAATGTAAAATAAATAAAATAAAATAAATAAATATTGCCTTTCTGATTGCAGATATAACTAAAGAATACCCTGTGGTTGTACTTGGCCTGGGAGGCCAGATTTACCTCAAATTAGTTTTTTTTTTAAACAAGAAACATTTTTATTAAATTATCACTTATGACATAGGCAATCATGCATTTATGTAAATGAAAACAAACCATATGGACATAATTTTAGTTGCAAACATTATAGATCACTTATAATATGTTCAATCACTGTCAGTCAAACATTACATAGTTCATTCAGATCCTGCCTTATTTTAAACCTCATTCATCTTCTAAATGTATTGTTCCCACAATTCCCTTTTTCTCTATCTAATTTGCTCCTACCCTTTTCTAAATATCCCATTCCCAGTTATTTTATTTATGTTACTATAGTCACTACTTCTAGTACATTTGGTTTAGACTAAGATTTCAATTTTCTACACTTTGTCCTCTGAGTGGTTTGTGTAGTTTGATGAACATGGTTTTATTCTGCTGGGTGTTTTGCCATAATTTTCTTCATTTTGTTATACAGCCTACTGATGTTGTAACTCCCCCAGGGTGGCTTTTTTTGAGTTAGTTTGTACTAATTACTTATAGGTACAGGCACCTCCATGCAGCTATTAACATGCTTGTACATGGTTTCTGTGAACACTTCTGCATAGGAAGCAGTGTTCTCAGGGTTTGGGAGGCTTGTAAGTTTACCAAGTTATCATGTAATATTAAGAAGTTAACTTTAGAAGAGTTTCTGAATATTTCAAGGTCAGCTGGGGTTCCAGTTTTTCTTTTTGTTTACTTCAATGCAGACTGTTTTGTGGTCTGACTATACCACAAAGGAGATTACAGGGACTGATTTATGTGTGCCCTTCAGTTCTTGTCTGGAAGTACACATCAGACAGTGTTCAATGCCTGTCAGGAATGTATAAAACACTGACTATACTAAGCATGCCATATGTTTCCTGAGCTAGGCAAAAGTCATGGGCTGTACTAGGTTTTGTTCATGAATCTCACTCATAGCAGTGTCATATGCTGGACAAGATCCTCTGTATGGACCAAGTCTACAAATCCCTCAAAACTATATATGGGTGCCCTGCTCATTTGTCCACATGTGTTTAATTGACAGCATTTGGTTGATATATGCAAATGGTCGACAGCTATGTGAGATCAACAATCCCTGAGTAGGGGAATATTCCCTTTGCTCGGGGATTGTGTGATCTCAGACTTAATATTTATAATTAGCAGGGAGTGGAGGGGGCACATTTGTTACATGCACCAAAGTTTTTTCTCAGCACGTGCATAGTAACATGTTGACATTCATTTTGTCAACCTTTTGCTCTCAATGTTTTGGAGGTTGACGTATGTGGACTACATATCGAGTAGATCCATATAGACATATATATATATATATATATATATATATATATATATATATATATATATATATATATATAGTTCCCCTTTAGAATCTCAAATTGCTGAAAACTTGAACTTCAGATGACTGAACCCAGAAGATCGAATTTTCAGAAATTTGAAATTCTAAAGTGTAGGGAAAAGACATTGCAAAAATGTCTTTACAATGTTTTTGCATGGGGCAAGCCCCCCTACATCCCCCACACCCCTCCTACTTAAATATACCAACTCCGAGATTGCACTACAGTGGGGATGAGGGAAATCTCCCATTTCGTGCTGTATGCAGAAGCGCACAAGAGGAGAATTTCCATTCCTCCGCTATAGTGCGGTCACGGAGCTGATATATTTAAGCAGAGAGAGTGCAGGGGGACTCGGCCCCCTGCAAACATGTAAGTAAACTTTTTTTTTTTTGTTCTCTTCCCTTCACAATTTAGAGTTACTGAAAACTCGAGATTCTGGGCTCGATCTTATGAATTTCGAGCTTTCAGTAACTCGATCTTGTGAAGGGGAACTATATATATATATATATATATATATATATATATATATATATATATATATATATATATATATCATTAGAGTAATATATATTATAAAGCATATTTAGAGGGGGAACCAGGAAGCCTAGAAAAGGCTCACACAGACATGGGAAGAACATAAATCCCCCATGCAGACCATAACTGGAGGCAGTTATTGAAACTCAGAGCCTAAAGCCTTCAGGAAGATATTGTAACCACTGTGTCATTGGCACTGTGCTGTGTTGCTCTGTGCTGCTATCATTCTGAATGTACAGGGTAAAAATCATTGTAAACTAACAGAAATATAACGTGGTATATAATCTAGTGACTAATGAAGGTATACTTTCAACTGAGGCATTGTTCAACATTATTCAACACCTCAAAACTAACAAGAGGGACAACTTATAGAGAGTACCATTTGAACAACTGCTGTCAGTTATGTAAAAAGCAAACTGCTTCTGTACAATCTATGTTTTAATGGTTATAGTGCTTTTGTGCAAATGCACATATATTTGAATTTCTTACTAGCACTCAGAAATGAACAAATGCACATTGGGTCCATTTGTGGTTTGTGTGAACAGCAATAATGCTGAAAGAATGTTGTTTTGGTGGGTTTTAATATTTTTGTGATGGTTCTGGCTAGATTTTGCATGTGTTATGTATGGGTTTGTATGCCCAATGTGCTGTATTACTACTGGGAAATCATTGCAGCTGTGTGCTTTACAGTTTGGCAGCAGCAATTCCAATTTGGAGGGAGATTTCTCCCTTCTTCAAAGTGGTGCAACTGTGGGGATGGTATATTAAGTTGGGGGGGGAGTTGAAGGCATAGGAGCTTGCTTCCCTGCAGAAACACTTTATTTATCAGCATATTGTTGGGTTATAATTTTTTTCCATCAAATGACTGTTAAGGTTTGTATTTATTTCAGCTTCTTATTTTGATATTTTGATGTTTGCTATATGTTTGCTGTTGTAGGTGTTTGCTTTTTTCATGACGTAGTAAATTTTTAATCATGTAAAGTCACCTTCCAATTTACACTTAATCATTTTTATAATTTATTTCATGAAAAATGGCCATAACAATGTAAACAATTTCAGCTATAACTGCTGAAGAGATCCATTTTGATATTACAATTATTCTTAGCAATAAAATTCCCATTGCTGAGCTAAGCACACAAGTGCCACATGCCTGTAATTCTATTCATTTATACATGATGGCAGATGCCCATTGGTTTCATCTCGACAGGTGAGTTATCCTCAGGAAAAAAGTTACAAATTATGTCTAGAATTTCAGATAAAGTTTTTCTGTGCTGATTCATATGTCTTCATATTATTGGCTACATACCTTAACCATGATAGCAAGACATTTGGCAATGGCATTGTTTTGGTCCTAATACTTGTCTTTCCTGAAAGACTACAGAATGACTTTAAAAATTCCCTGAAAGTGTGTCCTTCCTCTCTGAATGCTACATTTGTTCAAGTCTTCCTTCATAATGTTTTGCTTCTAGTGTTAGTTGATTCCAAGAGTTCAACATTTTAGACATTAGTTGTAGTATACCATCAGTTTAACCATAACAATTAATTTTTGTCACCTCACAGTAAGACGTTGTCCTGATCGATTCGCAGCTAAAGCATCTTCTGTGTGGAGACATGCATGAATGGGCGTACCTTCATTGAAGGTTGTGCGTCAGGGCTGGCAACTCGGCATGTAAAAATCTACTGCCAATCATTAGCGGACTGGAGTTCCGCTGTGGCGACCCCTAACCGGGAAAAGCCGAAAGGCACAACAACATTTCCCATAATTATGATGTACATGATATTATGATGACTGGCACTTAATAGTTAGAAAAAGACACAGCCAGAAAGATTTACAGTGACAAAAAGGTTTTTAAACGTCTTTCTCAGTGGTTAGGTTTGAGACTACTTGTGTGTTACTTAGTAGCTATTAAAATACAGCTCTCGCCAATGTTGATTGTAGACTGGTACACTTTTGACTTTGCATAACAGTTTCACCAAGTCGAAATGCTTTCCAGGAAAGCAATGAGATTCACTAGAATAAGGGAGGAAAGCACGGTGATTACCCTGAGCAAAAAAATAGAGTAGAATAACCTTCACAGTAAGGTGTCTGTGACGGAACACTGGAACATTTGTATAATATGTAAACAAAAAGAAATTAGATTAACTCCATATGAAAATGCAAATAAATACGATACAGTGCTATCTATGAAATAAATAAATGAAGGTGATCATTGCTAATAAATGATTTCTTCTCATTAACAATTTTGCTTTGTAAAACTGTATAGTAATTGTATCTCAACATTATACAACAAAGATTTGAAGGCTATAGTATGCAACACATTTTTCTCTGTTTTCAGACATGTCATTAAGATATTTTCTGATAATTGTATAAGGTCTTAACATAATGACTTGTAGAGGCAGAGCCAGCAAATGCACTTCAGAAAATGAATGGCAGTTTCTGTAATAATCTTACTAACCAGATGACAAAGGGCATTGCTCTGAACATTACATTACTTGTAAATCAAAACATTTCTTGAAATAAACTCAGGGTCCATTATCTAATGTGGAGATCAAAGTGGTTTTGTAAACTACTGATGGCAAAGTAGACTTTAAAAGATTTCATTATGTGAAAGAATACATATTTTTCTTTCTGCTATTATGTCTCACACTGAGTGAACTCAGTACAAACTAGAGTAGTTTTCAATTGTCACTCTCATAATAAAAGCATTGTTTATGTTGCTACGGTACTTCAAAAAGAAAGCTAGAGAGGCACTGCATTAACTGTTCTGCATGGAGGTATGTTGGTTTCCTGTATTCTGACAAGAAAACAGCTTTGTTTTATAATAAAAAAAACATACTTTGTTGTACAATGGGCACAACTCAAGCTAGGTTGCTTCCTATAAAAGATTACAGATATGATAGCACCCTGTGAGGAAAAACAAGACATATAAAAATGAAACCACACAAAAATAAGCATCTATGCATTCATTTATTTATTCTTTGTTTATTAATGGGGTAAATGAGCTGATCCAAAAATGGACCATTTTCATCCAGGGTCCAGGCAAAAAGAGGTGCAGCGGTAAATTAAATACAGATGGACAAATACAAATCAGTGTAAAGCACACAAAAAAGACACATGTAGTCTAATATATATGTATTAGATAGCTATACTACTTAAAATGAATCAAACTTAATTAAAAATATATTCTTACACTGAAAGACAACTTTTTCATAACAATAATAATGCATCAGAGCATATTCAGTAATGTCAAGGGACAGACAGATATACATAGCAATGTCCATAAGCAACTGATAATATAGATATTGATAACAATGAAATCCTGGACGTTAGAGCTAAGCAGTACAAACACAACTTCTTGCTGTATGAATCAGTAGAACAGATATCATACAGTAAAACAATTAAATATCGTATACTGTCATAATGGCAGGAGATTCAATCCAATATGGTCCTCAAGAAACAAATAAAGAAGAGAAATGGGATAAGAGATTTCCCCACTTCCTGATATTTTAACATATCACTGTCCTGCTAAGATGTGACCACAGATTCTTAGGTCCACTACCACATTTTGAAATTTCAAAACATCGAACCTCTGATTACTGAAGACCAGAGGATCGAGGTTTTAAAATATCGAAAATAAAAAAAAAATCCAAAATGTTAAAACTTATAATTTCATGTTTTTGCAGGGGAGCAAGCCCCCCTGCACCCCCCACACCCCCTGCTACTTAAATATACAAACTCCGAGATTGCACTGCAGTGAAGAAAATGGTAAAGTTCCTGTTCTGCACTGTATGATGATCTACATTGACAAGTTTAGATATTTCAAAACCTCGATCCTCTGGGCTTCGGTAATCAGAGGTTCAATGTTTTGAAATTTCAAAACATCAAACCTCTGATTACCGAAGCCCAGAGGATTCAGGTTTTGAAATATTGAAACTAAAAAAAAAAATCAAAAATGTTAAAAGTTATAATTTTACATTTTTTCAGGGGGGACAAGCCCACCTGCACCTCCCATACTCCCTGCTACTTAACTATACCAACTCTGAGATCGCACTACAGTGACGAGAATGGTAAAGTTCCCGTTCTGCACTGTACGGTGATCTGCAGTGACAAGTTTCAGTATTTCAAAACCTCAATCCTCTGGGCTTTGGTAATCAGAGATTTGATGTTTTGAAATTTTGAAAGCTGGTAGTGGACCCAGTTTCTTCTGAATTTTTATAAGCAAAATATTTTCCAAATTATGGTTGTGGGAGAGAATGCCTAGTATCTAGGACAATGGAACAGAATCCTTATCTAGGCTCATTCTAATGTGTAATAAAATAGTACTAACTTGCCAAGAAGACTTTTTTTTTGTTAGTAAGCACAAAAAATTAAACAGGACTGAGTTAATTCAATTGGAAGGTAAAAAGTGTGACATCTTTAAAGTCATTTCAAAACAACAAAGCAGGTTTTGCAAATGATTTTCTTCTTGTTTGAAGACTGTATGCTATAAACATAAACATGAGTGGTTACTATACTGTTCTACTGAAGTAGCTTTGGAAAAGTAAATAGTTTCAATTTTTACCCATGTTTCTAAAGCAACACATGACTTCACTTAGCAGCACAAATGCAAAGTCGCATTAATTTAGCATAGATGTCTTTACAAAAATAAAGATTCCTGTAAACTCCATACAGGCCTAGGTAATATCCACAAAGACTTCAACTGGTCCTAGTTTATTTAAACTTATAGCATTCTAAAGTCAAATGTTTAGTTGGGATTACCTTCTTGGTAGTCTCTGCTGGCTCACTGTTGATACTGTTCAAGTTTTAACTGAAAGCTCTAGGTCTTCTGAGCTCACAGGCTGAGTTTATACTGAATGTTCTAAATTACCTCCAAGTTATCACTTTAAAGGACAACCCTAGTGTAGAAATTCAAGCCACATAAAAGTGAATAAGGCAGGGTTAAGATATTTGTCTCTATCATACCATTAGACCCCTTGGATTATTAACGGTAGGGACTCAGACTTGATTTCACTTGTTTCAAATGATCATTTGCATTCTGAATTAGTGCTGGCTAAAGCAACAGCATGTAATGAGGGTCATGAGCTTAGAAGTTAAAAAGCCAGCCCTTTTCCTTTTTTTGGTTGCCAACTAAATTTCTTCAGAGTAGTGCAATCAATGATGTTTTTCTGCAGGTGAGAGATTAATAAATTGAAATATGTTATTCTCAACAAGCTGGGCTTTGGTTGATGAGGAAAAATGATGAAGCGACCATATTTTAATTTCAGCATCATAGGTTCATAGGTTCATAGGTTCATACTAAGCTATCTGCCCTAGGGCATTTATAAGCCTAGCCAGAATGTGTTTGGCTTTTGCCACCCATTTTAAATTTATTTTGCTATGCCCTTTTTCGAGGTTAGTATACTGTGCCTCTGTCTAACAGTGACACAGAAGTGATACCCGGGGTAAACCTACGATCTCCCATCCACTCATCAAGATTCCTCTTGAAGAGAGTCAATGAGGGACTCAGCCTAACCTGGACTGAGATTTTATTCCAGAGTGAAGGGAGCCTCTGGGTTATGAATCTGTCCCTCCAGCATGTCCTATTTATTTCAGTGCTGAGGTTCAAGTCTCTCGAGCACGTAGCTCGATGGGATTTGGTTTTTCTGAGGTGCTGCATGTCCATTAATTCCGGGTTGGACATGGCTTTATACGTCAGGCACAGATCTCCTCTGAACAGGTGGTATGCCACTGAGTAGAGCTGGAGTTTCTTTAACCGGGCAGCATATGGCATCTGTTTGAGCCCTTTGATCCTCTTGGTGAGGTACTTTTGGGGTCTTTCCAGTTGCTGCAGGTGTCTGGTAAGGTACATCCCAAAAGGGGCATTGTACTCAATTATGGGCCTGATGAGGGATGAGTAAAGAGGCACGATGACCTCCCCTGATCTAGATGTGAATCCCTTCATGATTAGGTGGGCTACATAAAATGTTTTTCTAACCACTTTGGCCACGTGGTTGTCAAATGAGAGATTGCTATCAACTTGGGTCCCCAGGTCCCTAATTACTTCTTCTGTACTTAATGGATTACCACCTATGTGGTAATTTGTGGGCACTTTGTTTTGCCAAAGGGGATGACTATACACTTTTTGGCATTTAGCTTGAGGCCATGGCTCTGGCACCAGTTGTCTGTTTCTATGAGGCCCTTTTGGAGGATGCTTGTGTCGGCTGTAGAGTCGATTATGGCGCCCAGTTTGCAGTCATCTGCGAACTTGGTCAGCCACAGTCCTTCCGTGTTGGCCTGTACCTCCGAGAAATATATACCGAACAAGAGAGGTCCCAGGACTGAGCCTTGTGGGACACCACTTGTAACTGGTTTGGAGTCTGACATGGCTCTAGCAATTCTAACCATGTGGGTTCTGTCCTTGAGCCAGTTTGCAATCTATCTAGTGACATAGGGGTTTATATTTAAGCTGGTGAGCTTATCTATAATGCCTGAGTGGGGTATTGTATCAAAGGCTTTTGCGAGGTCCAGGTAGGCTGTGTGGACCACCTTCCCCTGGTCAATGGCCTTGGTGACTGTTTCAAAGAAATCAACCAAGTTTAAGAGGCAGGATCTGCCCTTAACAAAGCCGAACTGGGTAGGATCCAGTGTCTGTAGGTCCCCAATATCTTTATTTATGAGGTCCATGATGATCCTTTCCATAGCTTTGCAGACCAAGCTAGTCAGGCTTATGGGGCGATAGTTTCCAGGATCCGTTGAGGCACCACCTTTATGGAGAGGGACCACTGCTGCTGTACGCCACTGTTTGGGCACATATCCTGTAGTAAGGCTGAGATTGAACAGTAGTTTTATGTTTGGGTTTAGCTCTTCTTGGAGTTCATGTAGGACGCAGCCCAGGACACCGTCTGGTCCCATTGATGCTGTGTTTTTTGCTTTGGAGAGGGCGGCTCTTACCTGAGCATCTGAGATGTCAGGGGGGCAGCACTCTGCTGATATAGGTATTTGCCCTTTTGGTGGGGGGGGGAGTTTGCGCTGAACCTGTCAGCTAGGATGTTGGCAATGTCTGTGGGTTCAGTGTATTTTTTGTCATTTTGGACTAATTCTGAGCATATTTGGGAATTACCACCCAGGTTCCTAACATAACTAAAGAAAGCCTTGTGATTATCCTTAGTGTCCTGTGAAATTTTTCTCTCGAAGCTGGCCTTAGACAATTTTATGAGTGCCCATAGTTTTTTGCTAATACTGATCAGTGATGCCTTCCCTTTTTGGGATTTTGCTCTATCATTTAGTAGCTTCCTCCTCCTTCTATTGTATAGTTTGTCTATGGCTGGGGTCCACCAGACAGGACGTCTGCCTTTGGAGGATTGGGTCTTGGTTTTATTTGGGATCGCATGATCCATGCATTCCTGAAGGTGTTTATAGAATGCGTTTATAAAGGATTCTGTGGTCTGGGCCATATTTTCCACAGGCCCGGGGGCTTTGAAGGATTCCACCTCAGTTTTGAGGAGTGTGAAATTTGCTTTAGAGAAGTTTTTCACTGTGGTTTTCTGGGCAGGGGGTGGGGTCGGGATGTGAATATCCAGTGAGATTAGTTTATGGTCTGATCTTACCAGTGAGGGATACACTTCTGGTCTGGAGCATAGAGTCCCCATGTTGGTGATGATCAGGTCCAGTATGTTTTCCCCTCTTGTGGGAGTGGTAACAAGTTGTTTTATAGCATTGGAGTTTATAAATTCTAGGAACCTTTGGGCTAGGGTGTTGGAGCTAGAGTAATGCTCCCAGTCTATGTTTGGGTAGTCAGCATGCATTTTCTAATTGTCCCCTCAAAGAGCATTGTGGTTAAAATGGGCAGCAGGTCCAGTCCTATACATTGGCACTTGAGCTCCTGCGTTGTCTGGCTAAGGGTTCCACTCAGGCTTCAAATATCCTAGTTAGAAAGAACATTACCAAGCCATCCGGGAATACAAGATAGCACAGTTGAAGTTTTTGCTAAATTACAGTAAGCTCTCAGTTAACTGGAACTCAAGCAATCAGAACTCTCAAGCAAACAGGAAAAAAAAAATCAAAGAAAAACAGTACAATTTTCATGTGTTGCACGTTCTGCCCCCCCCCCCCCCACAAAAACATACATAGGTTCATAGGTTCACAGGTTGATACTAGGCTAGTGGCCCTAGGGCCTATACAAGCCTAGCCAAACAATTCCCCGGATATTTCTTCCCACAATATTTACTTCCCTGGGCCCCTGTCTAGCAGGGTGACTGACATGATACCTTACGTTTTTAGAGTTTTAGAGTTTGAAAAAGGAAGATAGGAATAAATTCCCTCTCTCCCCAACCTAAGAACAAGTCAAACCTAACAAATAGTACAGGGTACAGTATTTATCAGGCCTATTTTTAATTGTAACTCTCAAGCAACCAGAAACTACAGTTATCTGGCATCTACCAATCCCCACGGGTGCTGGTTAACAGAGAGTTTACTGTATCTACAGTCTGCTTGGCTGTCAACCAGCAATTTGTTGGGCATTGTCCTTTTAAAGAGGATAAAAGAAGACTTCCCCATAGCAACATAATCTGTATATATAATAATAATACTGAGAACGAGAAGGTCATTGGTTGTGTCACTGACAAATGTGAAATAACTAAGACTTATAGGAAAGACACTTAAAGACCTTGCGTTAATACAGTCACACCCATAAAGACTGTCGCCAGTCATAATGTGGTAGCTGTACTCAGCAAGTTTACAAACCAAGTTCAGGAAGGAATATGAAATGACTGAGAGTCAAAGTCTTTAGCATAGTCAGTGGAGAACACTACAGTGACAAGGCCATCACTCATATTCTTGAGAATCTAATCGCAAATGAGCAAAATGTCAATGATGACTGTGTGCCCAGTCCTAAAGCAATTTTATCTGCTGAAGAGAATGGCAGGTTAATTGATTTATCTATGCATTTACACAACAATTATTTTATCTATAATTATTGTAACGTGCTCATAGATTCATAGAATTTATAAGGCAAAATCAGTCCATGGACCATAATCATCTTCCCAATGCCCACTGCCATAAGGCAAAATAAGTCAGACCTGGGATGTATTTATGGGTGGCCATCAAGTTGTCAAGGTTTGCACTCAATGAAGTAAGATTATCACTCTGTTTTATATGTTTTATGTGGTAACACACGATTATTCTGTTGATGGGGAAAACACAGAGTAAAAACTCTGTCCTTTCAATATGTTTTGTTTATTTATTGAATGATATTCAATTCCTTCTTTAAGTATTTGAGTGTCATTTGTTTTGCAGAAGTTTGGAGATCAAGGAGAATTGGAAAATTAACAACACTCAAAGGCAGAAGTAAAGTACAAAGCAAAAGTCTATACGAGAAGGAGTATAGGGATCATGATTAATCGTGTGCCTTGGCTGCTGAGGGTCTTTAGTCCAGTGCTCTTTTTGGTAGGTACCTCTGGCAACTTTATAGTTGCATGATGTTTAGAGTAGATGTATACTAAAGAGGATATTATATTCCATACTTGATCTGATCAGGATTCATTACCCTGCATGTGCTCCATTTGTCCATGATCTGGGTCTATTGACACTGGAGGTGTATGCTACCATATAGTGTCATTAGCCATTCAAGTAGGTTGGAACTATACTAAGTGATGTCAGAAGGAACAGCTTATTCTTGATGACAGAGAATGCATAGGGAGGTCAAAAATGAGATCAAGGTGTCCTGCAGGCATGTAAGACCCCCCCCCAAAGAAAACAGTATACTATATGCAGTAATATGTTTGATTTTTGCATGACTTGTGGGTTGTTGAACAACAGCTACATGAGCATTTATATTGTCTGTACTTGGTTTGCTTTATTAATTGCTCTAAAGGACAAATTAATTCATAAATAGGTCTGGGTTGTATAATGTAGTGTAACCATATTGCATTTTAGTAATGCATTTTTATAGTATCTTCTTTACAGTCTCCAGCAACTGCAAAGGGATTGATGATAATCAGATCATATACCCTGGGTTTCATTAGCAGTTGTCTAGGTGTTACGCTAAGCCTACACAATTGCAGTGTATTAATGTGATGAGCAGCAGCGATCACTGTTTTGTGGCCAGCAATGGTGTTGGTGGTTATGAAATGGTGTTGGAAGCTCAAGCACACAATGTAAACAAAGTACTTGCCTGTAGGCAAATGTATTATGAGAACACAGGTGGACAGCTTATATGAAGTAGTCAAGTGACTTTAAAGCATGTAGATGCAGGGGAAATGCAATTGGTATAATCTGAAAAAAATTACAATGTCAACAGTGCAGGGATAATTAAGAGGGGACAGTTAACGGAAAACATTTAATCAGTTAATGCATTCAAATGTGATGATACCCAAAAGAAACATTTTTCAATAGGAAGACATCGATATTGATAATAATAATAAATAATCCTGTTTGCAACTGTTTATCAGTGTACATAACTTAAAAATTGGCATACTAACAATGGATGTGAGAGGGACACAACAACATTGTAAGAAAGAGGAGTAAAAGTGAGATTAATGTTAATAACATGCAGAGTTGAGATTATAGCAAGAACAATGGATACATTATGGACCTAATAAATAAAGTGTAGTTATTGACATGAATGTATGACATGTATATACAGGGTATGCAAGTGGGATAACTGACCATTGCTGTATACTCCACTCTATCCTATATAAGCAATGCATGAGCCATACAGCAGCTGTGTCATGCACAGCCAAAAGGGACATGATTTAACATTTGTCATTGGACAACCATAGATAAGGAGGTATATTACCTTGACACATGCCTTAGACAACCATGTGTTTTATATACATGTGCATCATAAACAGTAATATGATAGCAATCAAAATCCACAAGTGATAAATGACAACACAGATCTGATGACATTACAATACTTCAAGGACTCCATTTGAAATGGAGCACGTCAAACAAGATTATTCTGGGCATGCTCACAAGACATTATAGCAAACACTGCTATAACAGCATGTAAACAACACAAACACATGCATTATTACCATTAATAATAAATAAATAAAAATGAATAATAATAATATCATGCAGTGCTGTCTGTGTAATGTCAGTACATTCATAGACTGTTACCCTTGGTTAGAATTGAACAGGAAGCTATGTAAGCCCACCATCTATAAGCATGTCTGTGAATTACATGCACCACAGAGAAGTCTTGATAAGGCTGTGAGACTCCATCTATGTGAAGTCATTACATCATCTGACTGTGTTAACATTGTATGAGATAAAAGGGTTGGGGAGGTTTTTTCCCCTGTAATTGTACACATTATATCACCTGTGGATACCATTCATACGTAACATCAGTAGGACATGCAGTACTTACAGTCAGCCAATGTGAGTTCTGAACACCTAACTATGTGACTACAGAAGCTACATGATATTGGAAAGAATGAATGCACCACAGTGCCACTGGTGCTCCAAGTGTGAAAAAAATTGGTCTTTAAGCCATGACATAATTTTCTTGCTGCAAGAAAGATATGTACCTCTCATTTCTTTAAAATAGTGTTGCTATATACGTGTTTCTCATACTGCATTTCTTGCCGCTAAGTATACTCAGACACATGAGATGCATAACACAGTCATCACTATGATGACAGAATGGAAATCAGACACAATGTATAGATAATCATGGATTCAAACACATGCCTTACTAAGGCACAAATGTACAGAACATTGCTTCGTGTCCTCATACCACAGGAAAATCCTTTGTCGTTTTCATGATTCATAGGTTCATAGGTTGGTACTAGGCTATTGGCCCTAGGGCCTATGCAAGCCTAGCCATAACAATTCCCAATTCCCTGGATATTTCTTCCCACAATATTTACTTCTCTGGGCCCCTGTCTAGCAGGGCGACTGACATGATCCCCGGGGTGAATTTCCTATCTTCCATCCAATCATCAAGGTTCATTTTGAAGAGGCCCAATGAGGCGCTCTGCTTGACATGTATGGGCAGTTTATTCCAGAGTATGGGGAGTCTCTGGGTCAGGAACCTATCCCTCCAGCATGTTTTGTTCATTGTGATGACAAGGTTTAGATCCCTGGAGCGTATGGCTCTGAGGGATTGGGATTTCTTTAAGTCGAGCATGTCCAACAGCTCAGGGTTTGACATGGCCTTGTATGTTAAGCAGAGATCGCCTCTGAGTAGACGATATGCCACAGAGTATAGCTGGAGTTTTTTAAGATGGTCAGTATATGGCATCTGCTTTAGGCCTGTGATTCTTTTAGTGAGGTATTTCTGTGGCCTTTCCAGCTGTTGCAGATGTCTTGTGAGGTACATACCAAATGGGGCATTATACTCTATAATGGGTCTAATGAGGGATGAGTACAGTGGGGCAATGACCTCCTTTTTTCTGGATGAAAAGCCCTTAGTGATGAGGTGTGCCACATAGAAGGATTTCCTGACTGTTGTGGCGATGTGGTTATCGAAATGAGACCACTGTTCACCTGTGTCCCTAAGTCTCTCATCACACTTTTGATGTTTAGCGTCCTGCCACCTATGTGGTAATTCATGGGTACATGTTTTTTTCCAAAGGGGATAACTATACATTTCTTGGCATTAAGCTTGAGCCCATGGCTCTGGCACCAGACATCTGTTTCTGTAAGGCCTTTTTGTAGAATATCCACATCATTTGGGGATTCAGTAATGGCTCCCAGTTTGCAGTCATCTGCAAACTTTGTTAGCCAGAGTCCCTTAGTGTTGGCCTGTACTTCAGAGAAGTAGATACCAAACAAGAGTGGTCCCAGGACTGAACCCTAAGGTACTCCACTTGTCACTTGTCTGGAGCTGGATTTGGATTAGGCTACTTTTACAGTCTGGGTTCTGTCAGTAAGCCAGTGGACAACCCATTGAGTGACGTAGGGATTTATGCCCAGCTTAGTAAGTTTATCTATGATTGCAGAGTGGGTGATGGTGTCGAAGGCCTTGACGAGGTCCAGATAGGCTGGGTGGACCACCTTACCCTCGTCCACAGCTCTGGAGACTGATTCGAAGAAGTCAATCAGATTCAGGAGACAAGATTGGCCCTTCACAAACCCAAACTGGGTGGGGTCTAGTGTTTGAAGGTTGCCAATGTCTTTGTTTATAAGTTCCATGATAATGCGTTCCATGTCCTTGCAGATCAGGCTTGTCAGATTGATGGGACGGTAGTTCCCAGGATCCAAGGCGGATCCTCCCTTGTGGAGCGGGATAACTGTAGCTGTGACAAATGTCATACCATGGAATTATCATTATGAAAGAAAGTATTTCTGTGTAAAAAAAGGAGCAAAAAATCATTGCAAAGTGAATCCCCAGCCATACATGTACACAGCAGATAGGTGAAAATGTTGTCAGCCAGCTATCTCACATTCACAGACATAGTGATGCAAGTGAGTCTAAGAAGTAATGGCTGGATTTGAACAGACTAGATAAGATCACAAGGTACAGAATACTCCTTGAATCACATGTGCCACACAAGATGTTCTCTTACAGTTTTGACAGTGTACATTTGAATGGATGACATCACCATTCTTTCATATGTTGATGTTCTTAAAAAGATGCAGGAATGCAGCTGAAGTGCACAGTAACACTACACAGCTACACACACTGTTTGGATTACAAGCCTTCTGTACACAGAAAGACAGTCAAACACACACTCGTAGTACATCAACATTTCTGTATTTAAACCTCCTGCCTCTGTACTTATGCAGTGTACAGAGCACAGTATCAACAGTGAACCCCACAGGGTAACTCATATGTCCACTTTGATGTGGTTCTTTTTTGATAGCATGATGTAAGCACTGTGTTTCCAAAAATGTTTATTGCCTGTGAGTAGTACAGATCTATAGGGTAATTCTCTGTCAGAAAAAATATATTCCGCTGAAGAACGGACCAGTACCCAAAAAGGCTCAATTTCCACGAACACTTTATTTGAAATCCACTCTTGAAGTGCGATAAAATTACATACACTTTTCGTTGCGAAACATAACGCTAACATCTTCAGAAGACAACAAACCTGTACAAATTACACAAGGTATTTATATAATAGCCTTCCACTAATTCCTAAGAAATCAATCAATTAGTTAGTCAATTTAAACAATTAATTAACCAAAATCGGACTCACAATTTAAAAAGAACTAAACTTCAGTTACACCAAAAATTCATGTATATGAATCATACATTAATATCATAACTGCCCACTCATTGCAGCATGTTAACCTATAAAAACTAAACCGGAATGACACTAACACTATTACCCTAGACATCCAATCAATCACATTATTTATTTACATATTAAATATTCAGGTTTTTTAAAAAGGTATAAAAATATATATCCAAACCATTTAAGACAGATTAATAAATTCATAAATCATTAATCATTAAAAATAGAATAAACATTTTAAATTTGTGTATCCATACTATTAATTAATTTATGATATAAATAAATTAGTTCTAGATAAATATTCATAAATAATCGTAAATTACAAATATTAAAATGAATATATAAATAAAAACACTATAAATATATATCTATAAAAATATACATATAAATATATATATATATATATATATATATATATATATATATATATATATATATATATATATAAATAGATGCAGTTAATAATGAATTAGTATATACTAAATCAAATAACACTATGTGTAAATATTATAAAAACCAAAGTAAACTAGCACCTTCATGTCTAAAGAAATATAAATCAAATATATCATAAATTACCTCTCCAAATTTTTAAGCCTTAAAATGCATTTAATAGAAGACATTTCATTAATCCCAGGGAACTGGTTGGCATTCATTTTCAATTGCCATATGAGCTCTTTTCTCTCCAATTTTAAGGGTTCATATCCTCCCCTAGGGTCATCAGGTACCTGGTCAATTGCTTTAAATTTGAAAAAATGTCCCTCATTTGCATGACAATGCATAGCGAGTGCATTTTCCAACTTCACCTTATTAATACTGTACGTATGCTCATAAATCCTTTCGTGTAACTTTCTATCAGTTTTACCTATATAGAAGGCTGCACACTTTACACATTTAGCCATATAGACTAATTGTCGGCTACTACAATTAAACTTATTCTTAATTCTGTAAGTCTTATTCCTTATTATAAAGGTGCAGCCTTCTTCAATAAATTTACAATAGTTACACATATTGCATTTAAACATTCCAGCATTAGCTGGTGGTTTGCAACTTTTGATCTGCAAAATTTCCTTAAAAATTCAGCCCTCTTTTATAAATAATCCTTGGTTTTTAGGCAATAGGGCTCTCATATTGCTATCCGTAGCTAATAGATGCCAATTCTTAAATAAAATATTTTTAATATCCTGAGCATCCAAATTAAAACAAGTAATAAAACTACACAAGTACGATAGCTTAATTTCATTTGATGCTTCAACCCTTGAATGGTTGCTTTCAAACAGAGAGCCCCCCAACAGGGGTATATATATGCATCCCCATCTCTTATTCCTAACCTCATTGGCAATTTCCCGAATAAATTCATTAGGGTAACCTCTCTGCAAGAAGAATTTTTCCAATAAGTTACATTCTTCAAGGAAGTCAGTGTCCTATGTACCCATGGTACAGCATATTTATGCACATTTATGCACATTTCAGCAAACATAACCAGAATACTGTGGCAAAAATTAAAGTCTTCAACTTTTGCCATATGAATTTGAATGGCACTTGCCATCACTCAGCACTGGTGCTTGATGCATGCAAATACTGAGGACAAAACATGAAGGCTTTTCAATGGACTATTTCTGGCCATGTGTGTTTTGTGTGATTCTATTTTTTCACCATATTAAACATTTGAAAAAGGGGTTGATAAGACAGTGGTGAAACTGGGGGTGGCAAAGAGAGAGTAGGACAAAGGGGAAAGAATACAGGAATTTGCAGGAGGGTGGTGGGACAGCAACATAGCTATTCACTTCTTCACAACATAAATGTATTACTGTACCCACAATTTCATGACTCTGGAGAGTCACCACACCAGGGATGGGTGAAAAAAGAACAATGCTGTTAAGCCAATTTGACAGCATTGCCAAATGCATTGCACAACTGGGCAATGGCTTGCAAGTCACATGACAATGAGCACATCAAAAAGCAGAAAAGGTGTTAAAATGGCAGTGACATCTGAACATGTGTGATGCTCACACTATTGAGACATGTTCCAGTGTTAAATGCTGATATGCTTTATGTTGTTGACTGTAACCATGGTTGCTTGGAGGAAAAATGGCACAAGCCTGACAAATTAGCATGTTGGGAGATAGACACTGTAAGTAGTACTTCCTGTGAATTAAACTCAAGAGAAAAAAAAAAGAGTACCATGTTAACTTTGCTGATTAACTGTCACTGCCACACTACAACTTCCTTATTAAGATGATAGTTTGAGGTGTAATAATGCATGACTGTGTATCTGTAACTTTACTTAGTCATGGGACTGCATTTCTATGTGAAAGGTATCGTTTGTATTTGTAAATACATATCAGAGGCATGCAACTGCATGATCTGTGTAGACATGGTGGGTTAGGTTACATACAAACATCATAATGCATATTGTCATAAACACACATATTTATATGTGAGTAATCAATAATTACAGCAATATTGTTGTACACATCTTTGCTTGTGTATGTGCATTCCATGTTAAATATCATCAATGTCATTCTTCCTTAGAAAGTGAACAGTGTTTGCATGCTGCTGAGTGTAGAGGAAATGCAAACGACATTAGAAAAAAAACTGACATAGAAAAAAAAGCTGAAAGGAAAGCTTAATTCAAGCATATGGTATACCTAGTAGTGACCAGAGCAAGAAGTGCATTACAGTGACACATTCATCCTTCTCACATCTCTTTGACACATCAGAACTTTAATTTCTGGCATACATTATCAGGACTGTAGGTACTGACAAAGAATAGTAAAGGGGTCAGATAGCTCACATTGTTAGCAATACTGGGAATAGCTTATTTTCAAACAGCAACACAATGATATGACAAAAATGTGTGTAAATATGCATTCAGTTGCCCCCCCCCCCACATTTTTCAAATTATCATTTCACTTGATTACAACTCTACAGCAGCTGTTTTTTTCACTAAGATCACTGCACTTACATCTTCTGCCACAGAGAAAGTTACCTGGCAGGTATATTTTCTTCACTGAGTACCATCCAGAGTGCTGACATTCATGCACCACCAACATGCTTGTTTGCTGTACAGAAGGCAGCCTAAATTACATTTTTCACTTTTTTCCTTAGGCACTGAACTGTAGCTCACTGCTAGGTTGTGTTTCCACATGAACATGTGCTCATTAAACATTATTATGTTCACATAAGCAAAACTATATTTGAATTACAACCTCAGGACTTTCACAAGACATAGTTCAGTTTCTGATCACTATGTGGCACACACATTATACTGTGAAAAGAAAAAAGATCACTATGTGACTCACATATTACACTGTGAAAATAACAAAGAGATTATTTATTTTCAATATGTGACATAGTATCGATTGACATTATAGGGAACAACAGTAAAAAATCCTGACCTTTGCCCTTGGTGATTTGCAGTTATATGTGTGGATGGCTGTGATACTGGCAACAGTGTAGATGATTGTTCCTCACTCAATATAAAACAAAACATTTAAACACTACATCTCTTTGCTTCTCTTTATTTTCTGAATGTCACTCACAGATCTATGCTTGTCTAGCAAAACTGATATGTACTTCACCTTGTAATTGATATATGTTTCAGTGCATAATCTACTTCCTTAGAACTGCAGACACAATTGTATTTTGAGGCAAAAACTGTTGTCATAAACAATTCATATCAATGTTAGGAATATTTCTCTTCTAAGTCAGTCAAAGGTATTTATACAATTTCTTGCAAGTACCTTCTCCCTGACACACTCTGATTGAAACTGCAGTCAGAGCAATTTTTCACACTTGTAAGCACTTAGAAAGTAACATTTCACAGTGCTTAGTCTTGCAGAGGTAGGGCAAGTGCATGCAATCATGTAGGTCCTTACAACATGTTTACATTCCCTGCACTTAGTGCAGATTTTGGAATCCATGAATGCTAATGAGTTTACACATTTCCATATTCACATCGCTCACAGGGATGAATCTGCATGATATCAAGGTAATTACGTAGGCAAGGAAATGTCTATTGAGTTGGGAAAACTGTTTATCCAGAGAGCTAAATGTTGCTAATTGGTTGGAAAACATGTTTTTAGTGTCACACCTAACTTTATGCAAAGTTTTTTTTTTTAAAAAGGCTGTATTTCAAACTTAGTGATGGATTGCATTTCCCAATACACCCATAGCTTAGTGTATGCATTGTTTGTTTGTTCCTTGCTGGTGGCATAAGCATTTAATTTTTATATTATAAAAGTCTGTGACTCATGTAACATAACATTATGGAACGTTTTCTGTGCCCATCAGGCAAGTTATTGCTGAAGAGTGTTGTATCACTTTCTGGCAAGGTCAGGGCTTTGAAGTTTGTAGCCCACAAATGTGTAAAGCCTGTGATATATAACTGACCACCATTCACACAAGTGGATTCTAAGAACACATTTACCCATTTGAACTGAAAAAGTTACATTGCTTGGATAATGCTGCACTGTACTACTCACTTACGAAGCTGTTGATATCCTTACATGACCTCCACACTTTCTTTCCATTTCATTTACTTTTTGGGGGGAATGGGGTTGTAGTTACTTGTATGAACTAATATGGAGCTTTATTTTTTTACTTATTTTGTATGTTGATGTTAGTTCTGTCATGGAGGACAAAACTAGTGAGTATATTGAAGAACTTTCAAGTAGGCAATACAATTCAATAATTCACACTCACTTCTTTGGTGTTAGGCTTGCCCTCATTTTTCTCCCCTGCTACCACCCTATGCCAATGATGGATGACTATGCACTGGCCATTGCACATTTGCAATGTAGTTACAGCTCTTTATAAGAGTGAGAAAGTAAAATGCTTGATGCATATTATTGTATAAAGTCCATAGGTTGATATTGCAGACATCACAGTCATACAGTATTACTGATATTACTGTATACAGGAAAGATCTCTCATAGTAGAGACATTTAACTATTTGCATATAGAACTAAGCAGAAAGTTTTTTTAAAACAAATTCCACTCTTACCTTATGCCTCAGATGAGAGTGCAATAGAGTGCATATTTTCAATACTGTTCCATGTCTACCTGATTTTTCTGAATGACTGTGTAATAAATTCCATGATAAGTAAAACATGGTCTAAATACTGTTCTTCTTTTTGCCCAAGTTCTTGGAGCAACAGCAGCAGCACCTTTATTTAAAACCTGTTGCACACACAGGATAATGACAGCAACAGCAACCCCTAACATTTTTTTTCTAAGTGTAATTGTACCGGTATTCCAAAGGGTTTTGGAGGTAAGGGCAAAAGTGAGCACTGAATAGCTCCACCTTGTTGGATTGGTTAATTAGCATATCATTTGGCTCTTTATGCTTTTATTAGCATATTCTGCTATTTCCTTTTGTTTTGGGCTCAACACTAAACGTAGAGGTGTTTAATGAATACCAAATAGCACTCTGTCATGTGAATGTTGCACCACTCCACCTACACAATAGCAGAACTTAGTATAGGTGTTAAGAAATCCATCCCATACTCTTCAATAGTTGGAGTGATCATCAAAACAATCTGATTTTCAGCATCCATTATGTAGTCATTCTTGCATATTACTGTGATACAGTCTTTTCTACAAGATTGTATTGTAAATGATTTCTGCATTTAGTTAAAGCTCTAACTCTGGCAGTTAGTATAGAGAACTAAAGCTCCTTCTTCTTAATGAGTTGTTTTCTGTGGCATAGGTATACAGTTTGAATCTTTTCACCTTCATTTACCTGTTGTGTGATACTAAGAAACGTACTTAACCAGACAGTGCTTTGGAGCAATTGTGAATTTGAGCTAGGATCCTTAAAGGTTTCCAGGACTGTATGCCTAGTAACTGAACCTGTTGTCATTCCGTACTACATAGCTGATCTATTTCAAGAAATATTATGACGATATCATAAGCTCACCAATTTTTTTTTTCAATGCAATGTAGGCAATTTATTCTTCAAGGGCAGCAGGCACTGCATTTGCAGCTGAAGCACTGAAATGCAAAGTTGTTTGCCAGCAGCAAGCTCTGCATCTGTAATAGTTTTCTTTAATTTGGAATTATTCAGATAACTTTTACTTCTGAAGAGATTGTGCATATTGACTCAGTGTATGTAATCAGGTGATTAAATTATCTTATGCTCTCATACATATATTTCTGTTTAAGTTGTGCTGCACATGACTGGATCTTACATTATGATGCTACCGATCTTTATACAATTTCATGTAATTCATCCAAAGCTACCAGTAAAGTGCTTGCAACTTACATCTTCAAAGAATAAGGAGTGTTCACAGTCAACAAATTGGATATAACTGCTGGGCGGGCTTGCTGTGGATAAATGTACCTTATGGCCTTATCACCTGGTCATTTTTAAATGGTCTCTAATCTGGCTTCTACAGGATTAGTGTGCATGTGTGAATGTGTTGGTGTGTGAATAAAGATGGAATATTTTTGCTACTATGTGTGAAATAAATGTGAAATATGTAACTTTAGTCATCATTATTTTTATGCAGACATCTGAAAAGGATGCAGTCAACAATGCAGTTGTAATTGCTGGATTTGAGGGATGTCTGTGGATAAAAATTACGTACCCTGTTGAGCTGATAAAAGTTTAAAAACCTCATTAGTCTGTCTTTGCAGGAATAGTGTGCATTTCTGTAAAGCAAACTGGAGTACTTTACGGTGGCCACTTTTTTCACAATCAGACGTGATTTATACGCAGTCTATAAAGTGGCCATAATTGTTGAGCACAGTCATAGGTGTATTGTTATGGCAATTGTCTGAGTGGCCTTTTATGGTTAAAATGTTCTGAAATGGGTGCTTTTGTCATTATTGGCACATCCATTTTGTTTACCGCCTACAAGAAAAAAATTAAAAACTGCACATTTAAAATACACTCTAACACATGTTACTGTATTAAAAAAGAAATATAATTAAAAACAATCAGGTGAATCAAATAATATGTGCATTTATGCATGGTCCAAAAAATGAGTGCAGGGGGGATATGGTTTGAAAACAGTCTATGGCCCAAGCGACAATCTACCACTGGCCAGATGTATTTTCAATGAATATGAGTTTCAATGCACTTTAAATCAAAGTGAGTGGTTGCTCATGCTAAGTTTGTTTTGAATGTGAGACTGTTTCATTTAGCAAATCACCATCAGTGTTTGTGCTCTAAAATTTGACATAAAAGTTTTAAATTAAATCAGAATCTCTTTAATCATTCTAACAATAAACATGAAAGCAACATGCAATTCCCCTGCCTAAGGAGGGATTTGACCATGATCAAGTTCTGGTCAGAATTCTGAACCCTGATTTGTAATAAATGATGCAGGCATAAAAATAGCTATTGCTTCCTTCTAAGCACTTGGAATGTGAGGAAACCAAAAAGCAATGAGGCAAACACAACCACAAATAAACCCAAAAAGAAATGCCAATAAGAATGGCAAACAAAGCAGGAATGGACCACCGATGTCAGTCTCAAACAACTCATGTTTTATTGCCACTTAAAATATAATAAAGTTAAAAGTTTTAACTTATTTATTTTTATGTGACAATAAATAAACTACTTTTAAGCTTTTACTATGAAAGTAAAGTAAGAACTTTAAACATGAATTCCGGACTGTGGTATAGTTCCCTGTGTTGCCCATATCCTTACTTGAATAGGAGGAAGCTTCTCTATTCACCAGTGAGAGTGGGGAGCTTTGAGCAGCCTATCTGTCCCTGGAGGAGTGGTCTCAGCCCTGAAACTAGTAGCTTATTGGCCGCTCTGGGTCAATTCCTATCTCTTTCAGTTTCCTTGCTTTAGAACCCGCATTTGTGTGGTTTTGCACGATTTTGCGCATAGTGCAGCATTGGGCAGCACCGCTTAAATGGGTTTAAACTATTCCCGGCTCCACAAAGTCTGCTCTTCACTTTTTCCCTTAGAACTGTTCTAAATCTCAAAGTAAGCACTCTATTTTCATTCTATAGCCCTGCAGTTGCTGGTATAAGTAATCTTATAAGTAAGCACTAATAAACTAAAGCACTACACCCTCTTATACTCCCTTTAAGTACTTGGCTCCCTATTGGTCCTTTTTGATCAGTCAAAAAGTAGTTCCTTATACTATTCTGGCATGTCCAAAAGTCAGTTTCGGGTTTACTCTCCAGTCCAGCTGGTAAATCTGGGAATCTTGAGGCAATGTTACAACTGCTTTATGTATACAGACCACCTTCTCCTCCTCCCAACAAGCTCAAATATATGTGAGAGATGCAACTATATAGCCAAACTGGAGCCTGAGCTCTCTCAACCCAATACTGGCACAGTCAGTCAGGAGGAGAAGGTAACCACACACACCACAAATCCAGTCTCACATAGACCTATGGCAACAGAAAACCAAACACATAAACACACAAAAACATACTCGGAGGCTCTAAATAAAAATCTGCCCAAGCAGCAGAGACCTCCAAAGCAGACATCCAAGCAACTGCTACCCCACAACAATACCCACGTATCACATAGTTCACAAAGTCAGTGTGCCACACAGTCACAGCCCTTAAGGCTAAACAACACACCTAATACACTTGTAATAGGTGACTCTATTGTCAGACACACTGATGTCCCACTCACCAGGCTGAACAAGGAGAAGGTCACTGTAAGCTGCCTGTCGGGTGCCAGGATCCACCACATAACACAAGCACTCAGGTCACTCCAAAGCAAGTACAAATATGACTCCATCATTTCCATGCTGGTGTGAATGACCTAAGACGTACCTCCCTGGACTACATGAAAAGAGACATAGAGGAGCTCTCTGATCATGTAGCCCAGGCCAGTATGACCCTGACCTTGAGTAGCATCTTACCCTCACCAAGAATGATGCCACAGTATAAAGACAAAATGATCAATTTTAACAATTGGCTAAAGTATTGGTGTCATTTAAAGGGGATCCAGTGTCTGTCAGCCTGGGATGACATGCTCGACAAGCCACATTGCTTTGCTAGGGATAGCTTGCACCTGTCACCCCTGGGCTTTCGAATACTGGCTAAGGCTCTTGCCACCCCCATAGTGCCTTTTATAGGCAAGGCTCAAAAGACAAACCCACCTCCATAGACAACACAAAGAAAAAGAAACTAAGGGTAATGCTGCTCAACGCCAGAAGTCTAAACCTCAAGATGCATGCACTCGAGGCTCTCCTCAGTATGGAGAATATCGATATCTGTGCAGTAACAGAAACCTGGTTCAAGGCTCCCAAGAGCACCCCAGCACTACCAGGTTATACCTCATACCATGCTTTTCGGCCCCAATACTTGGACTGAACCACAAAAGGAGGGGGAGTATCC
This sequence comes from Protopterus annectens, assembly GCF_019279795.1. Classification (NCBI taxonomy): domain Eukaryota; kingdom Metazoa; phylum Chordata; order Ceratodontiformes; family Protopteridae; genus Protopterus; species Protopterus annectens. Next base: position 1,393,549,575 of record NC_056726.1, read on the forward strand.
ATATTCATCAAAGATACCCACACCTCCAGGTTAGTGGCACTGCATGAAGCATCGGAGACCATCCATGTGCAACTAACAGTGGGAAAAACTGCCTTTCAGTTTGTAGCCTGCTACAGACCACCCTCTCAAACTCAGGAACCCCACTCGGCTTTCCTGAGAACACTGGAGAATATGAAGGTCTCTCCAAACACCATTATATTGGGTGACTTCAGCTACCCAAACATAGACTGGGAGCACTACTCAAGCCCCAACACCCTCGCCCAATGATTCCTAGAATTTATAAACTCAAATGCTATGGAACAACTGGTCACCACTCCCACAAGAGGGGAAAACATATTGGACCTGATCATCACCAACATGGGGACTCTATGTTCCATACCAGAGGTATACCCTCATTGGTAAGATCTGACCATAAATTAATCTCACTGGACATCCATATCCCGTCCCCACCCCCAGCCAAGGAAACCACAGTGAAGAACTTCTCAAAAGCAAACTTCACACTTCTCAAAACTGAGGTGGAATCCTTCAAAGCCCCCGGGCCAGTGGAAAATACGGCCCAAACCGCAGAATCCTTTACAAATGCTTTCTATGGACACCTACAGGAATGCATGGATCATGCTATCCCAAATAAAACCAAGACTCATTCCTCCAAAGGCAGGAGACCTGTCTGGTGGACCCCAGCCATAAATAAGCTATACAACAGAAGGAGGAAGCTACTACACAATAGAGCAAAATCCCAAAAAGGGATGGCATCTCTGATCAGTACTAGCAAGAAACTATGATCCCTCATAAAATCATCTAAGGCCAGCTTCGAAAGAAAAATTGCACAAGATGCTAAAGATAATCACAAGGCCTTCTTTAGTTATGTCAAGAACCTGGGTGGCAACTCCCAGATATGCTCTGAGTTAGTTCAAAATGGCAAAAAATACACTGAACCCTCAGACATTGCCAACATCCTGGCAGACAGGTTCAGTGCAAACTCCCCCCACTTCCCCCCCAAAAGAGCAAATGTCAATCCCAACAGAGTGTAGCCTCCCTGATATCACAGATGCACAGGCGAGAGCTGCCCTCTCCAAAGCAAAAAACACATCATCAATGGGACCGGACGGTGTCTCGGGCTGTGTCTTACACGAACTCCAAGAACTGAACCCTCACATAAAGTCACTGTTCAATCTCAGCCTTACTACAGGATATGTACCCAAGGAATGGCATACAGCAACAGTGGTCCCACTCCACAAAGGTGGTGCCACAATGGACCCCAGAAACTGTTGCCCTATAAGCCTGACTAGCCTGGTCTGCAAAGCTATGGAGCGTATCATCATGAAACTCATAAACAAAGACATTGGGAACCTCCAAACACTGGATCCTACCCAATTCGGCTTTGTTAAGGGCACATCTTGCCTCTTGAACCTGATCAACTTCTTTGAAACAGTCACCAAGGCCATAGATGAAGGGAAGGTAGTCCACATAGCCTATCTGGACCTCGCAAAAGCCTTTGTCACAATATCCCACTCGGGCATCATAAATAAGCTCACCAGCTTAAAGATCAACCCCTATGTCACAAGATGGGTTGCAAACTGGCTCAGGGGTAGAACCCACATGGTCAGAATTGCAGGTGCCATGTCAGACTCTAAACCAGTTACAAGTGGCGTCCCACAGGGCTCAGTCCTGGGATCTCTCTTGTTCGGTATATATTTCTCTGAGGTACAGGCTAACATGGGAGGACTATGGCTGACCAAGTTCGCAGATGACTGCAAAATGGGTGCCATAATCGACTCGCTGACTGACACAAGCATCCTCCAAAAGGGTCTCACAGAGATGGATAACTGGTGCCAGAGCCATGGCCTAAAGCTAAATGCCAAAAAGTGCATAGTCATCCCCTTTGGGAAAAACAAAGTGCCCACAAATTACCACATAGGTGGTAATCCATTAAATCGGAAGAAGTAATTAGGGATTTGGGGACCCAAGTAGATAGCAATCTCTCCTTTGACAATCACATTGCCAAAGTGGTTAGAAAGACCTTCTATATAGCCCACCTTATCACGACAGGGTTTACATCTAGATCAAGAGAGGTCATTGTGCCCCTCTACTCATCACTCATCAGGCCCATAATTGAATACAATGCCCCATTTGGGATGTACCTTACCCGACACCTGCAGCAACTGGAAAGACCCCAAAAGTACCTCACCAACAGGATCAAGGGACTCAAACAGATGCCCTACACAGTTAGGCTAAAGAAACTCCAGCTCTACTCAGTTGCTTACCGCCTACTCAGTGGCGATCTGTGCCTTACGTATAAAGCCATGTCCAACCCAGAATTAATTGACATGCTCCATCTCAGGAAATCCAAATCCCTTAGAGCTACACGATCCAGGGACTTAAACCTCAGCACAGAAATAAATAGGACATGCTGGAGGGACAGATTCATATCCCAGAGGCTCCCATCACTCTGGTACAAAATCCCAATCCATGTTGGGCAGAGTCCATCAATGACCCTCTTCAAGAGAAATCTTGATGAGTGGATGGGAGATCATAGGTTTACCCCTGGGATCTCTTCTGTGTCCCTACTAGACAGAGGCACAGTAAACTAACCTCAAAAGGGCTATCTTCTGTGACCTACTATACAGAGGCACAGTCAACTAATCTAAAAGGGTGGCGAAAGCCAAACACACTCTGGCTAGGCTTATAAATGCCCTAGGGCAGATAGCCTAGTATCAACCTATGAACCTATGAGTATATCAGCAATTTTCCAGGTCTTTTACTGAAAAGTTACCTTCCAAGTTGGCGTGGCTGCTGACTAAAGTGAACTCATATACAGAAGAAAGGAAAGTTCCAGTATTTTAACCTTAACAAAAAGTGTTAAATTTATCAACTGACTGAGTTGTGATTTTTGATCAATGATGCTGATTCTATGGTAAATATGCTATACTATGTGCTGCTCCCTGCCTGGTCTGTATTTCATTTTTCATCTTATACTTCTGAAGATTATGTAGATTTATAGAGCAGTCTCAGAGATGCTTTGTGCAAAGCAATTTTCAATATGCTTTGCAAGGGTTTGTGACCTGTTTCCATTTGAAATTCTTTACTGAGGTCAAAGTCCTGGAAATTCTTATGCCTATATACTATTGTTAATTCCATTTATTTAAAGCAAATACATTTTATTTATGTTTTCCATGCAAAATGGCAAAATTAAGCACCAAACTGAACAAATGAAAGAATAAATGCAGCAAATGCAAACAGCGTCATTGTGACTGTAGATGTAAGACTTGGAGACAGCATTAAACAGCGAAGGTGTTACCATGAAATAGATGTGTCTACTTCACTTCGTCAAAAACCCTAATCATCAAATACCTTCTTGTCGAACCCTATTTGTCAAAGCCTCACTCCATCGAACATGCATTTAAACAAAACTTTTCTTGGGGAAATAAAATACTTGGCTAAACAAGCAAGTGCCACAAAAACAAAAACATTTAAAACCCACCCAGGTGGGGGGGTGGGGTGCCACTCCAACTAAATGCACCAACTCCAAGATTACATACAGTCAGGAAAAGGTCAAATTCCTGATGATGGCACACTGTTTCTTTTCCCTAGGAAAATTTTCACTTAAATGCATGTTCGATAAAGTGAGGCTTCAACAAATAGGGTTCAGTAAAAAGGTATTCGATGATTAGGGTTTTCAACAAACTGAAGTGGACCCAAAAAGACCAATGTCTTGATTGCAGTAGTGTAAAGGTAACAAAACAGACTGAGCTGACAGCCAATGGTAACACTATAAGATCTAATTCTCACAACTCCATATCAAAGACACTGAATTTCTCCCTTCAGGCTTTCAGACAATATGACTAAACAGGACTCATAAAAAAGAGGCGGAGTCTCTCTTCTGTTCTCCAACTCACTCACGCTTGTTGCATTTACTAACTCCGTACCACAGTTCTCAAATGCAGAAACTGTCATATCATTCCTAAATATAAACAAAAACAAGAAACTCTGCATCATAGCTCTCTATATACCCTCTGGTAATAACATACATATAATAGAGGATATTCTAGCCTGGACTTTCACCAAAATCAAAATTGAGACTGTCACGCCATGTGATCTCTGCTTAACATACAAGGCCATGTCAAACCCTGAGCTATTGGACATGCTCCACTTAAAGAAATCCCAATACCTCAGAGCCACACGCTCCAGGGATCTAAACCTTGTCATCACAATGAACAAAACACACTGGAGGGATAGGTTTCTGACCCAGAGACTCCCTATACTCTGGAACAGAGTACCCATACATGTCAAGCAGAGCACCTCCTTGGCCCTCTTCAAAAAGAACCTTGATGATTGGATGGGAGATAGGGAATTCACCCCGGGGATCATGTCAGTCAACCTGCTAGACAGGGGTCCAGGGAAGTAAATATTGTGGGAAGAAATATCCAGGGAATTGTTATGGCTAGGCTTGTATAGGCCCTAGGGCCGATAGCCTTGTACCAACCTATGAACTTATGAACTGGTTTGAACTTAATTCCAGTCACCCTTCTTCAAACATTAATCTCTTCCACTTCACCCAACTCATACACTCTCCCACCAGACCAAACAAAAGGGCTGATAACAGATCCATCTTAGACTGGATCCTGGTCTCAAACCCTAGCAAATAACCTCAGCTGGAATACTGCCAAACACACTCAGTGACCATTTCCCAGTTTTTAATTGTCTGAGCATCTCCTTTCAATCATAGCCAGCATCAATATAAACAAACAGGGAACTTGTCCTCATTTAACCCCTATAACCTTCAACAACATTCTAAAATCTACAAACTGGCACCCACTAAAGACCCTCCCATTAGACAAAGCTGTTGAGTACTTCAATAATACCTTCATGAATGCTCTAAACAGCCTTGCACTTCTACGACTGCAGAGAATAAAAAATAACCATGCCCCTTAACTATCCAAATCCATTCGACTTCTCATGCATACTACAGACAAAATAAGAAAGTTATGGCAAACTCACAGAAATGCCACAGACCTATTAAAATTCAAAGAAATTCGCAACTGTGTAAAAAAGACTAGTTAACACAGATAAAAAAGAATATTACCAAAAACTGCAGTCTAACCACCAACAGAACCCAAAGAGATTCTGGAGCTCCATTACCTCACTACTTAACTAAGGCAAAAAAAAAAAAACAATCCCTGCCCTTATCCTGATAAAATTCCAGAGGACATAGCTTCCTATTTTAACACCTTCTTTATAAACTCCATAGCCGACATCACTGCAAAATTCTCCCAGACAAATCTCTGAATACCCACCCCTATATCACCCACTCACCCCCTCCCCAATTCACACCTAATCCTCACAAGAATCTAATACCCACCCCCATTCTTCCTTCTCCCTAAAGCCCACTACAAACTCAACCATAAAATGACTATTACCAAAATTAAAAACTTGGCCCAATGCCCCTGATAATCTTCCCTAAAAAAACAGAAAATAGCTGCTGACAGTATCTCATACCCTATAAGCATTCTTATAAACAGATCCATTCTACAGTCCTATGTTCCCATAACCTGGAAAAAGACATTTATCCTCCCTCTCCATAAATTAGGCAAAAATACATACATCACTAACTTTCAACCCCTAGCCATTCTCTCCCCAATCTCCAAAAGCCTAGAAAAATGTCCAACTTTTCAGCTACCTTCTGGACAACAAATTACTTTCACCAACAAAGCATGGCTTCAGACCTGGCCATAGTACCACAGCCACCCTTCTCTCATTTATGGATACAGTAAATATAGCCCGGGACACTGGCAAAATAGCCTCTGCCCTATTCCTTGACCTTTCCAAAGCCTTTGATACCATTTTTCATCCTCTTCTCCTCTCCCAGCTCTCTAACCTCAGTCTGTCCCCCTAACTCTAAATTGGTTCTGTAATTACTTAAATCAAAGACAACAGGCTGTTATATGGCAAAATGTCATCTCTCCTTTCCTTAACATCACCACTAGTGTCCCCCCAAGGTTCCATACTTGGACCAATCATATTTAGTATATTCATAAACAACTTCAACTCATCCCTATCTCAAGGAAATGTAATTCCGTATGCAGATGACTCCACCATCATCTGCTCTGCCAACTCTATCTCTGACTTACTTACACTGACTCTGAATGTCTTCTCCTCAACTGAAACCTGGATGCACACCAACCACCTTGCCCTAAATCCAAAAAAAATTGAAAATCATACTCTTCTCCCCTAAAAAAACAACTTCCATAAACAAAACCAAGTTCTCCATCTTCTCTCGTGATAAATCACTAATAGAGGTCATTAACCACACAAGACGTCTCAGAGTCACTATTGATGAACACATGAAATTTGACCTTCATAAACAACAAAGCATCCAGAAAACACACTTTAAACTTGGTGTGTACTCTCTATATGCAGAATCACTTCCTAAGTTCATCCACAAGAATAACCCTAATGACAACATACCTTTTGCCTTCTCTCCTCTACTTACTAATTTACAAAACTCCTCCAAACAGAAATTTGAGACTTGCTACAATAAAATAGCCAAATTCACAGCTAACTCTAAATACTCCACCCATCACTTCACTGTTCTAAATTCACTAACTTGGCTAGAACTACCAAGCTACCTTTCCTACTTGCTAATAAAATACTCTTCAGTCCCCAAGACTGCCCTGCCCTAAGCTCAACATTCAACTACTACCACTCAAATAGGCCCCTTAGATCAGGGGATAAAAAACTCCTACAGGTCCACAAACCTAATCTCTCTCTTTGCAAGCTCCTTTCCTCACACTCAATAGCCAAGAATTGGAATGCCTTGCCTCTAACCATTAGAGCAACTCAAAACCCCTCTCACTTCAAAATTTCCTTCCATACCCACCTCTCCTCATGCTGGAAATGTACTTGCACAAAGCCCCCATAGAATGTCCACCCCACATTCTGCCCCCGTTACTTGTATGTAACAGCACTACTTTATGTAGAACTCATACTATCAATATGCCATGCAACAGCTTATACTGATTGTACAAAATTGTAACTTTAATTAAAAATTCTCATGTTTAAACTTGTACTTGCTACTTCTTAGTTATTGATTGTAATGTGTTTACAAACTCATTGTAATTTTTTCTAGTTCTTTATAACTTTAAATTGTTAACTTTTGTACTGTGGAACTTTTCTCCCTTGGCCTGCACTGAAAATGGGTTCTGTTGGCCCAGTGGACTGTCCTGGTAAACAAAAAGCAAATGAAATAAATAAATAAATAAATAAATAAATAAATAACTCTAATAATATTCTTAGAAGAATTTCTTAAACATGTAGGCATCATTTTGACATTTATAAAACTTTGAAAAAGTGTTTTGATTTCAATATAGTTAGCAAAAAAAGTTTTTTTTCTACTAAGTATATGACACCTTGCCTCAACACATCCAGTTTTTAGCCTCGTAATGTTTAACCATTGAGAACATGGTAACTAAAGTCATACATGTGGATATAGAGAAATTATTTAATTTAATATGTCCGATACAAATAGTCCATGAATGTTTTATGAACACAATTTTAATTTAAACAACTTAATTAACCTGCCATAAACACTTTTAACACTAATATGATCATGAAAGATGTGCTTGGCATCAATACACTCATAATTACAATGAGACAGAATGAAGAAATGGGTATTCCAGCTGAAACAAACATATATGTATAGGTTCATAGGTGTTTACTAGGCTAATGGCCACAAGGGCCTTTTTAAGCCTAGCCATGCATCCCATGTTATGGAGTTTATAACCAAAAGTTGAATATTCACTATGTCAACTAACATTCCATAGATGACTGTAAATTGATGATTTTTTTGTTGAAAGTAACAAAAACACAGCAAAGCAAATGTTTTGCAGGGGCAAGCCCCACTGCCCCCTCCCCACATGTGGGTGCCACCCCCACAACTTAGATACACCAACTCAGAGATCACACGACCGTGGGGAAAAGATAAATTTACTTAAGCTCACTGTTCTCTGATCTTGCACAGAACTGCTAACACTACAGTGACAAAACAGGGAATCGACTAGATGAGTAGGCCACTCCCATTCCAATGAAAGCAGCTCTTCAACAAAATGCTTCAGACCTCTGTTATGAGTTATTATAAACTGGGTCCAAATAAAATTAAGAAAGGAGTGTTACTGTATGTGTGACTTCTGAAACTACTCTAGTCACTATCATTAGTATGCTTTAAGAAAGTGGTCACCCAGAATTAGGGTTGCCACCTTTTCAAATGGCCAAAGTGAGACAATTGTGGTGCCGACATCAGATTTTGCAGGCCAAAACATACCCACGGCCAGTACAAAGGACAGAACTTCACTTTTTTTCCTAAATAAAAGCTTATCCTTGTAGCATTTTAGCTGATTATTCCATTTCTTATAACATTTAGGTGTTTCAGATACAGAATAACTGTTTTATGCAACTATTACATAAAATATAGGAAATAATTTTGCCTTAAAAATGTCAGGACATTTGCCATTTTTGCAATTTTTTTGCAGGACACAACTGCCCAAAGAGGGACTGTCCCTCACAAAGTGGGACAGGTGATAACCCTACCAAGAATTTGTGTGTACATAATGGATAGTTGGTTGACTTGCAAATAATATCATTATAAATAGTGAATAGTGTATGTTTGGCGGAAGACTGGAATAGCCATTTTCTGGCTAGGAAAGAAGCACTATAATCTAACAATTAGAATGGGCATTTATTTTGAACCATGAAATCATTAGTACTGAGATCCCCCATTTTGTTTAATGGTGCTGTTAATCTACTTCATCATTAAATTTTCTGTTACACAGAGCAGATCACTGAGTTATTAAAAATGACAGCTTACTTAAAATTGGCTGAAAAAGTGTTAAATTTCTCATTTGTTGGCGATCAAACATGAACCTTATTGAATTTTCAGTTAATCACGTTAATTGGTGGGGAGTTTGTCACTTTTAACAACAGATATTTATTAATAAATGATAGTGCTCTGGAATGCACCTTTAGATTCCCTACATATTGCTATCCATGGAGGGATTGAGTTGTATTAGACTTGAATATCTTCTAAAGATTTTAAAAGCTTGGAAGACCTGCTGACTTGAATCTGAAGTTAAAAGGTTTGAAGTTGCCCTTTTCCTTTGGGTAAGCCAATTTGTTTAAATGCAGAATGTGATTTTTTCCCAGTGGATACCCATAATTGGTTTATTTATTTGATAAACTACAGTGTTAGAAATTGTGGTGATGATATTATTAAACATAATGTCACATGAAACACACTAAGCTTAATAACTGATGTTTTAGCCAGTATGTTGAAATACAGTTTGTCCTACCTGGATGGATCCAAATTAATGTGACCTAACTTTTGCTAAACTTTCTGTATGTGAATGAACTGCTGTCACATATATTAGATATCTCAAGATACCTCAATGTGGAATGAGAGATGAGAATATATTCCTACAGTGTTAGATTCATAAAACTGAAGCATTGCCTAAAAGCCATAAGGTATACTTATATAAGTTCAATCTGTAGTTAGAAACTGCACTGTATGTCTCAAATGTTTTCAAAACTGGATATATAGAGATGTGTAGGTATTCAGGATATAGAAAAAATGACATCAAGAAATGACATAGTACATGCTTTATCTTCATTATGTTTTACAATAGTAATATCTGGGGTTTATAATAGCATGGAATAAGGGCTATATTGAAGGATTAGTTAGATGGGGTGAGATGGGTAACTTTGCCTTACTACAGAAGCTATATGAATGGAAGGGGAAGTTTTTTTTTTTTTTTTAACAAACGTGATGGAGCTTCTTTGTATACATTAGGTATAATACTGATGTAAGATTATGAGAAGCTGAGGCTCCCAAAAATAAGATTACACGTGGAATATGCACCTGGTCAAATGCATGCAATACTTCTAAAGCATATCCAACTTCCTTATTGCATTAATATTGGATTTTTTTGTGAGCTAAGAGTTACAGAGTAATATTCCTACCTTGAATTTGCTAATTCTGCAAAACCATAGTTGAAAATTTAAAACTAATTGGTTTAAAACATTTTACTACTATACTACAGAAACTAGACACATGAGCAATGCAGTTTAAAACTATTAGTCATTATCAAAGTTATTTTTATATCTGTGCTAATAAAGGAGGTATGTGCATAATTATCAATAAGTCATATTTTGGTGTAGTTATTGTATTTAACTAATTAAGATATGTGTCTTAAAGGTTGTCTTTTTGATACTATTGTAACCAAAATTGATCCTATTGATCCTATCTTATTTCTGAGCTTTTTATGGAATGGTGCAGTGACTCAGCCAGACCTCAGTGCTTTAACCAGTTTAAGTTTGTATAAGGCTTACATCACCTTCTCCAATAATATATCCTTGTCAAGTAAAACTTAACAGTTCACAAATAGCAACATTTCATGCATCTCTGATGGTTGTTAATGTTAGCAGCATTAATAATAAAGTTTTTTATTGGAAAAGTTGCTATGTTCCCACAAGATTGATATTGTTATTGTTAGTGAAACATTGTAAAAGAACAATAACTGGAAACCAGATCTGTCGGAGTATAAATCTTTTTACTGTAACAGACATTCTAACAAAAAAAAATCAGGTGGAGATGTTGTGTTACAGATTAAAGATAGTTATGAAACCTGTGATTATTACATGTTCAGTGATAACACCAATACTATAGACTATGTAACTGTGACAATAAAGACAACCCTAGAACAAATAACTGTTGGAGTGTACAGGCCACCAAAGTCAAGTGCTAATGACCTAGAGGAATGCATACATTTCTTGCATGAAACACAAGAGGGAGGAATATTATTAACTGGAGACTTGAATTTACCATAAACAGACTGGAATAATATTGATTCAACAACATTAGCAAGGAAATTATTCACAATGTATGTTCAAGAACAACAATTGCTTTAGATTGTAAAAAAAAAAAAACTGAATGAAAGAAATTATTGTTACTTCAAGTCAAGTTTTACTACCATTGATGTGCAGTGATCATGGGGTTATAAAGGTTCATTTGTTGATAGATAATTTTGCCAAACTGAAGTCTAAACTAATGCACAGATGATTAATTACAGATTATATGGAAGCAAAACAGTCACTATGTAAAACGAACTGGAGTGATGTGTTCAATGGAAAAACTGCTGATGGAATGCGAAAAGTTTTGAAAGAAAAATTGTTTGAGTGCAAAAAAAACCCCCAAAAAATGTTTGCCATAAGGATCTAGGCATACAACATCAGGAGGATATATTTGCATAAGAACAAGATACCTGATAAAGGTAAGAGACAAAAATATAAGAAATGGAAGAGAGGTCAGACTACAACTTTGAAAACTGAAATAAACAAGCTGGACAAACTGTGATACCCATGCACTGGCCCAGTAATAAAGGAGCCTCACACCAGTGAGGGACGTGCACATTGGCTGGATGACAAGTACACACACAGTAAAGTACAATTTCCCTTAAGAGCACACAGAGATCACAGTCAGTCTGGGGCTGGTATCTCTCTCTAGTTCCCCAATAAGGCCTCCACTGGCACAGCTATAGAGTGGAGTCCTTAGGCAGGATTCAAAGCCAAGCCCTCCCAGCACTCTCTCTGTCCAGCCAGACTTTGTGTCACTGCCCAAGTAGCTGACACACACACACACACACACACACACACACACACACACACACACACACACACACACACAAACTTTGAAATTTGATTTATACACAAACACACACCTGGGGAAAGCTGGCACAGGTTTACTAGCTATGGCCCCTTCTGCCCAGACCATAAGGTAGTTAGCAGTGCCACCAGAACCACTAGTTATCAACTACTATAAGGCCCTTCCCAAAGGGTAACCAATTCCACTGTGTAATGTTACTGTTATCCAAATGGTAAGTGTGACCAAACTTTTAAGGCTATTCTAGAGTAGCCTATACCGTATCATCAAACACATGTGCAAGTACTCTAGGAGCTTAATTTATCTCTACACACAAAACGGCCACAATTAACAGGTTTAAATATAGTTAATAATAAATAAAAGCACAAGACAATACTTATTAACTCAACACAGTGACAGCAGAGTTCAGAAACACAGGAAATACTTTAAAACAACATTGCGGGACAGTCTCACATAAATATAAAAACATCTACACTAATCTTGCTGTATTCCTATCTCTAAGAGAAACTATGTTCTAAATAACTTACGTATAAAGCAGAACAAAATACAAAATGCCCTGACTTTCTCTCTGAGATAGTTCTTAAATTAATAATACACATTACTGCTGGGTCAGCTAGATGACATCACTATTTGACACTTGCATCTAGCTTCCAGGCTAAACAGATACCAACAGAGTTTAACATGTCTCTGTTAAAAATACTTATCTTTCAGATGTACAGCTGCTAGGAAGCCACAGAGCAATACAAAAACACTTTACGTGTGAAACCTGGCAATTATCTCTGTCTAAAGACAATAGGAGGAAACCCCTAGCACTAGACATCCTGTCTTTTAGCTGAGATAAACTAACTGCATAGTACATCGTAAAACTCTTTACTTATTTTCTTAGAGTCTGCAAGTTAACTCTGTATATTCCAACTTTTACCATGAAAACACACATTTGGGCAGGCACATAGTCTACATCCATTTTTGTTCTTTCCCAGTAGGGTACACTGTGGTTACATTTTAAAGCTCAGTGCATAACATACAGTTCAACACATACTTCTGCACCAGTAGTTTTTAATATACACATGACATACAGTTTTCTTACATTTGTAAGACAAGCCTATGGATCATATTAACATTTACAAATGACTATGATTACCTACAAAATTCTAGTCGGCTGGGCTGGCAGTATCACATCTTTATACAAATCATATTCAAGTGACATACAATTATTTACAAAATTCCAGCTAGCTGGGCTGGCAACATTTTGGTTTGTCACACAAACAAATTAAGCATAGTGTGAGACAAGATCAATAACAAATTGAAGAAAATTTATATAGATATTGAGCATAATAAGAAACCTTTTTTTAGATATATAGGATTTAGAAGGAGTAAAGACATACCAATTGATAAATTGTGTGGAGATTCTAAAATGTATTCTTAGACACAACAGATTATAGATATATTTACAAAATCTTATGTAAAGCAGTTTGGCTTCACAAAGAGGGTGAAAAGTTGTCCAAGTGACATCCAGTTAACCTCAGATACTGGAATCAAATTAGATTATACAGTAGAGAGTCGATTATCTGAACATCAATTATCCGAACAGTCAGTTATCATAACCGGCCTTCCATAGCTTTTGGGTAGGAAAAATCATATAAAGTCTGAATATGTAAACATTATACATATTCACTTGAGTATTTTTTGGGCTTGTAGCCAGCTCATATGTGAAAAATATTCTTCAGTGTCCACTGGAATCACTGAATGGTTGAAAAGTGTATTCCTGCGTGCTGAAAAAAAAACAAGATTTTAGACGTTTTTTATCCGGTTCATTTATATGTTTGATTATCCAAACAGTTTGATTATCTGAACAACACTAGGTCCCAATTAGTTTGGATAATCAACTCTCTGCTGTACTGAAGAAGAACTGGACAAACTGGGTCTAAACAAAGGACATGGAGGAGACAGAATTAGCAATAATGACCTGAGAACACTTCAGCAAGAACTTACAGTACTATTATATTTATTATTTACTAGGAAATTCCTCAAGATTGGAGACATGTGCTTATTAAACCTGTCTTTAAGGGAAAGTGAAGTAGGACAAACCCAGTGTAATATAGACCTTTAAGTCTACTTTCATGTTGTGGAAAAATAAAGGAGAAGGTAATATTAGATAAGTTATTGTCGGAATCGGATAGGTTGGGACTTGAAACCATAAATCATCATGTGTATGTTGAAAATAGATCTATTACAACCTGTAACATGATGTTTTATACCAATAACAGCTATGCATGAAAATTTGTTTTGTGATGTAATTTATATAGATTTAACTTTAGCATTTGACAGGGTCATACACAAAACACTGATAAATAAATTACAAGTAGGTATCAATGTACTCTTAATAAGATGGATAGCTGCATGGCTTAGAGATAGGACATGGCAAGTATCATACAGCAATCAGACAGGTGAAATTATTGGTAATAGTCAGGGTACCACACATGGCTCTGTCCTAGGCCCTTGATTGTTTAGATTGTATCTTTCAGTCATAACGTTTTCATCTGAGGTGTTCTACAGTCTACATGCAGATGACCATAAATGTGTTACGACATGGGAGCCTGCAGGATTTTTTGCAGGAGGGCTGCATTTCCAGAGCCCCCCCACTCAGCCCCCCACACAGCCCCCCCAGCCATTCCAGTATCCCATTACTTGGTTATTTCTCCCCATTTGCCATAAACACTGTTCAAAACTTTCTGTGCATACTATTTTATGCTTTACTTCTATAATGATTACAGATATTTGGATTTAATTTCAAATTTTATAGCACAGACACTGATAGACATTTGCTAAACAAAGCAATAGTCTTACAATGAAAACAAATTGACCCCAGATTCTCTAAAGCTTGCACAGTGTCCAAGATCAGTGCAGGAGCTCAAGCAGGCAAGATAAAAAATTAAAAGACCAATGGTTAGACCACAGCTGAAGATAAAAATGGAATAATCCACGTCAGGAAATAAATCACTTGCAGCTTCACAGTAGTGCCCTTTATAAAACTGGTCTGAAGAAGCGATCAGCTGACTTAGATCACGAAAGCACTTACTCTTGTTTAATAAAGTGGTATGAAACTGCAAGTGAACTGTTTCCTACCTTGACTACTATATCTCAGTTACAACTTTTGGTTTTATAAAGGGCACTACTGAGAAGCTGCAAGTGATTTATTTCCTGACGTGGATTATTCCATTTTTATCTTCAGCTGTGGTCTAACCATTGGTATTTTCATTTTTTTCGCTTGAGGTGTATACCAGGTGTTTATCCAGCTTTTGTTTTCTTTCACGTGTTTCAAGCAGGCAATATGTCTGCCGTGCGATCCAGGAACAGCCTGCAGGGGCATGCGTGAGCACTCCTGCACTAATCCTGCACAGGCTAAGCCCTTGTATGCAAATCACCCCATTTGCAGGAGAAATCTATGCAAATGAGGTAATTTTGCAATCCAGGAAGCTTGCAACCATCCGTGCAGGACTAGTGCTATCTGCAGAAATGTACTCGGTTAATAACCGAGTACATTTCTGCAAAATCCAAAACGGAGCTGTGACAGCTCCAAATAAAAGCTGCATATCATATAGTAAGCATGCCAATGGTCAAGTATAAGGCCATTGGGATTGCAAACATTAAAAAAAACAGAAATCAACATTTATTTTTTTTAGCCGATCTCGGCTGTTTAAGCGTAGGGCAGTAGCGCGCAAACGGGATCAGGGGGGAAATTACAAAATGAACCTAAGTTAAGCATTCTAACTAAAATCAGCATTCTACCATGCAAGTCAATGGCAGGCAGAAGACAACATGGCCAGTGAGTAGTGGTTGCTAAGGGGGAAGGCTCACTGTGAGACATGTAACTATGCATTAGCAGGCAATCCTATGCAAATGAGGGGAAGGATAGTGAATCCTAGTTTTCCCCAGCATGTGAGCCAGGTCCCAACAGTGTAAGAGGAGGAATAGCTTGGTGCAAGCCTAGGAGTTAGGTGACATCATAGGAGGTGGTGTCAGGCATACTGTAAGCGGATTGGAGCCCTGTGGCTTGGGTGTGCTCCTAGCTTAGCACAGCTAAGCTAGGGTGTGTGTCTAAACCTGCCTAGCACTCTTTACAAAGCATAAGCGGGAGTGCATGCCACGCACCAGGTTTTACAGGAAGAAAAAAGAAGCTAAACCAGGAAATAGCAGCACTGTGCACATTTGAGCACTCTGTTTGCGCAGCGTGCCCCCGGGCTTAAACAGGAAGGAAATGGGTAGGGAAATCAGCAGTAGGAAGGTAATCAAGGAGAACTAGCATAGCTGGCAGGTGAAATGTATCAGAATCAGCCAATTACACAGGCAGCAGACCAGTCCAGCCCAGAACACTACTATAAAATAAGCAAACACCTTGGCCTCTGTTTTTTCCCACACTCTACACCACCGGTGTATACAAGTGGGGAAATTTTAACAAACGAACCTACAAAATGAGAAGGGCTGCAGCAGGCAACATAGAACAACATGTGCAAAAGGCTGAGGGTGGTGAGGATGTGAATGCTGCTGATCAACCCACACTGAGGAGATGGAGAAGAGTGTGCAGATCCAGAGTAACCTACCAGGGTCCACATGATCTGGAGATAATGGAGCGCTATTGGGTGGACAGAGACCTCCTACAGAAAATTTTTGAGCTGTGCCGGCCACACCTGACACACCAAACTGACAGAGGGGAACCCATCCCAGTGGATACCAAGGTATGTGTAGGCCTAGGAATACTAGCCACAGGTACCTCCTAAAGCTCAACTGGGAATATCATGGGGATCTCACAGGCATCAGAATCCAGAGTATTCCACCAGTTCCTGGATGCCATGTCAGCACATGCCAGTGAGCACGTATATTTCCTCAACACCTGTGAGGTGTTGGCCAGCAATATGTGTCTCTTCCACCAAATAGCAGAATACCCTGAGGTAGTGGTTGCTATATACTGCACGTATGTACACATCAAAGCACCACCCAGTGATCAGGGTAGGGCCTTCATCAACCGCAGGGGCATCCTCTCCATCAACTGCCAGGTCGTATGTGATGCCAAGGGCATTATAATGAATGTGTGTGCTGGCTGCCCTGGAAGCTACGACGATTCCCACATATGGCATCTGACGCAGCTGTACCAGAGATTTGCTAATGGGGACATTCCCTACGGTTACCTAGTCGGGGATGCTGGTTACACACTGGAGCCATGGCTGATGACACCCATCAAAAATGCACACAAACCTGAACAAGAACTCCATAATGAGGCACACGCACAGACCAGACTTATAATAGAGCTTGTGTTTGGGATACTCAGGTCATGGTTCTGCCCGGTGTCTGGACACATCTGGTGGAGCCTTGCAGTACTCACCAGCTACATGTACCCAAATTGTTATGGTATGTGCCATGATGCACAATATGATCTTGCAGAAACAGCTGCAGCAGGAACAGCATGGGGCAGGGCCACGCAGCCACCCACCAATGCCAAGGCCTGCACAAGCACAGAGTGACTCGGAGGAGGAACAACCTGAGCCTACCCTAGTAGGCAGATGGAGGTGTACCCTGTATGCCGTGGCTGCGGAAAATATACAACACATAGCACATACACTGACACAGTAGGGACCCAGGGAATAACACCTCTCTCTGACTTGCACATACAGTAAAAGGGATGCCAAGCATGACACTACCTGTGCTCAACCATGTATAGGGAGTGTACTATGTGCATCCAAACATAGGCAGCCCTACAGCACCATCCGCAAGTCTGGCACACCCTCAAGGTAAGTCAATCAACCTACCAATTGCTAAATGGAGTAGAATGTGTCATTACCTGTATCTATGGTATGGATGTGCGCATGCAAGGGAATTGGGTGGCTGAATGTTATGGCAGCAGACAGTAGACACCCATAGTGGCACCATGACATCTGTAACACATACTGGAGTCACCATAGTAGCCAGTACTACACAGGGGGACAAAACCCACTGCAGGAAATGTGCTGAGTGACATGTGTGTCCATATGACTCACACATACCAGTATGGGCAGTTCACATAACCAACAACAGTCTCAGCCAGCAGGACAGGTGTAGACAAACCCAAACAGAACCTGTGCTATGGCCCCTGAATGATGGCTATGGTTAACCTCCCTGCCAGGTTTACATGGACAGATTACAGCAGGGCAGGCAGTGGGAAGTTAGTTCTGAAGGGTAGGAAGTCAGACACTAATAGGTAGGGCAACCACAGCTATGATATGTAGTACACTGGTATTCCTCTAGTCAGCATGATAGGTAAGAATGCAGAATGAAATGGAGTACCTGACATACCAGTACAGTCATAGCAAATGTATACAAGTGTCAGGTGTGCCCCCCCCCCATCCTACATAGTAATGTAATAACAGTCAGGTGTGCCCCCCAATCCTGTGTAGAAATGTAGAAATAGTCATGTGAGCCCCCCCACCCTATGTAGTAATGTAATAACAGTCAGGTGTGCCCCCCAACCCTGTGTAGAAATGTAGAAATAGTCAATTGTGCCCCCCATCCAACGTAGAAATGTCGTAACAGTCAGGTGTGCCCCCCCTATCCTGTGTAGAAATGTAGAAATAGTCAGGTGAGCCCCCATCCTATGCAGAAATGTAGGAGCAGTCAATGCCAAATGCTTGATAGATACCCTGCAGAAACAGAATGCCACCTCTTGGTGTACAATACAAAGGTCAGCACTGCAGTACAAACTGCCTGGACTCGATCCACACATTAAATACAGATGGGCATACTGGGCATGCTCACACACTTAGAAAAATGAAGGCAATGTCAGTCAACATACTGAAATGTCATACTGGGCATGCTCACACACTTAAACACATGAAGGCCATGTCTGCAAACACCAGTGGACCAGACATATCTGGCAGTCACAGCTATTAGTGCAGACACTCATCAGTATGCACCACTCATGCCTTGCACACACAGTGGATAGGAATACAAATATATATGTAAGGACAACACACTATAATAAATCAAACAACCAAACCAAAAAACACCTCCAGAGGAAGCCTTAATAGGCAAAAATAGTAAAATGAAAAAAAGGCTTCCACCACAACGAAAAGTTCACTGAGAAGTTCTGTTAAAATGTAGGCTTTAATAAAATGAAGAAATAAAAAGCACAGATTGTGCTGTTCAAGTTGCAGGTCAAACAGGATAAGCGCTTTCAGTTAAAAAACCTTCTTCAAATCCTAGTGTGTAGACCTGACTTACTGCTGTTAAATAAAGATCCTTAATTGCTCAACCAATCACATACAGCAATCAGATGCACGCCTTCCTTACGCCTCCATTTAATTTCTTAATTAGGCTTCTCTCTTTCAAAATAGGTTTAATAGGAACTACTCTGTTGAGCCCTGGAAATAAATTAGCTCTGAGGTTCATGATCCATTTGCTTTCTTCCTTTTCAGTTTTGTTGACAATGTCTCCTCCTCGGAGGTTAGTAGTCACATTTGAGATAACCATAAAGCTAAATGAATGCCCTGGATTTTCAGACACATGTCCATATAGGGCATTGGTTGCCACTTTATTCTTGATGTCTAACAGATGGCAAAGTATCCGTTCCTTAAACTTTCTATTGGTCTTTCCTACATAATAGGCTTGGCACAAATTACAAGTGCCAACGTATATAACATTCTTGGTGTTACAGTTAGCAAAACCAGAGAACTTATAGCATTTGTTTGTGACCGGATGAACAAAACTGTTGGAACATTTAAGGTGGCTGCAAGCTTTGCAAAAGCCACATTTCCAAGTTCCTAACCTATTTCCTCCTTCTGTACTCTGCTTGTTAGGTATTCCATCATAGTTGCACAATAAATCCTTTAAGTTCTTCTTGTTTTTATAACCAAACTTAGGTGTTTCCCCTACTATTCTCTTAATTTTACTGTCAGCAGTTAAGACTGGCCAAAATTTCTTGATGGTTTCACGGACATCAAAGGAGTTAGTGCTGTAGGTCATCATGCATCTGAAACTGTTGCTGTTTCCACCTTTCTTCACATCACTCTGCTTCCGTTTTGAGTAGTATGGGTGCCCTTTGTTGTATCGAATGGACATTGCTTTGCCTTTACTCATGACTAATTGTTTTTCATTATAGCCTCTTGAAGCAAAATTCTGTATGAGTTTGTCTTGTTCCTGCAGAAAATCATCATCGTCTGTACAGAGCTTGGATATCCTGGTCACTTGATTTTCAACAATATTTTGAAAAACATGTCTCGGATGCATGCTATTGTAGTATAGCATATGGTTCCTCCAATTTGGTTTCCTGAATATAGTGGTGCCAATTCCTTTGCTATTATTCATTGAAATTCTCATGTCTAAGAACTCAATCTCATTTGCTGATGTTTTCACTTCGAATCTTAGAAAGCTAGTCGTACTTGTTAAATAGTCGACAAAATCATTTAGGTGTTGCATACTGCATATAACATCATCCACAAACCTGTTATAAAAGATGATGCATTCCTTCCATTCATTTTTCGTATCCATTTCCTATTGCCTTTCCCATTCAGCTAGGACTATATTGGCATAGCTGTTTGCACAGGGGGTGCCCATGGCTACCCCCCATTTTTGCCAATAGTAGCTCTCACCATAGAGGAACACATTGCTCTCCAGGACCAATTCCAGAAAGCTGCATACTAGATTCACATCCATGTTTACTTCAAAATGAGAGGCAAAGTCCCTTACTGCTTCTATTCCTAGATTGTTGGGTATGCAAGTGAATAAATTGTT
Source organism: Protopterus annectens (assembly GCF_019279795.1). NCBI lineage: Eukaryota > Metazoa > Chordata > Ceratodontiformes > Protopteridae > Protopterus > Protopterus annectens. The sequence goes on from NC_056726.1 coordinate 1,393,570,042, forward strand.
GATGTCCATCGTCACCAAAATGAGGTTGTCTATGGAGCTTTCTTGCTCCATTCTTTCATACAGTCTCTCCAGCAGCTGACCAGTGTCCCTCAATACAGTATGTGTGAAAGGCAACAACTTCTTGAGTTCAGTTTCCTCATAGATTAAAATGGGCTCTGAATGGGGTCAACACTGTTCTTATGACTCTTAGGCAACCCTTTGATAACAGGTATAGTTGGATATACCATTTCAAGAAAGTCATATAGATTTTTATCAATTGCTCTAGTCATTAATTTGTCATAAAAAAAAACAAAAAAAATAATCCTTGTTTTCCCGCCTCTCCTCGACTAGTTTAGACCAGTTTACAGCCTTTGCTGTATTCTGGGCTGTGGTGTAGTTCCTGTGTTGTACATTACCTTACTTGGATAGAAGGAAGTTTCTTTGCTCACCAGTGGGAGTGGAGAGCCTTGAGCAGCCTACCTGTCCCTGTAGGAAGTGACCTCAGCACAAGAGCTGTAGTAATTGGTTGTTTTGGACCATTTCTAGCTCTTTTGAAGTTCCCTGTTTAAAATCCACCTCTGGGCATTTTTTTCTGGCTATACTACTCAGACAAGCTCCTCATGGTCCTGCAGAGTGGTCCTAGCTACAGAGAACTCAGAAAAGTGACTACTTTCTGGATTTAAGTATCTTTGCTGTTTTTTTACTTGAAATACCTTCTCTAGCTTACCCTAAACAAGCTTAAACTGTTTTTTAGCTGTTTGCTGCATTATTTAATATCTGCACTTAAAGTTACATTTTAGTCGAATTTGATCGAAAGTTTGTTTGTTTGTTTGTTTAATTTAACTGTTGAGGCTGCCCACTAAAGTGTGCTAGCCTGTGTAACTGATTTATTACTGTTTCTGCATTTTCTGTGTGTTTCTATCTAAAAACAAAAAAAACAAAAAAAATCCTTGTTTTCCTGCCTCTCCTCGACTAGTTTAGACCAGTTTACAGGCTTTGCTGTATTCTGGGCTGTGGTGTAGTTCCTGTGTTGTCCATTACCTTACTTGGATAGAAGGAAGTTTCTTTGCTCACCAGTGGGAGTGGGGAGCCTTGAGCAACCTACCTGTCCCTGTAGGAAGTGACCTCAGCACAAGAGCTGTAGTAATTGGTTGTTTTGGACCATTTCTAGCTCTTTTGAAGTTCCCTGTTTAAAATACGCCTCTGGGTGTTTTTTTCTGGCTATACTACTCAGATAAGCTCCTCGTGGTCCTGCAGAGTGGTCCTAGCTACAGAGAACTCAGAAAAGTGACTACTTTCTGGATTTAAGTATCTTTGCTGTTTTTTTACTTGAAATACCTTCTCTAGCTTACCCTAAACAAGCTTAAACTGTTTTTTTTAGCTGTTTGCTGCATTATTTAATATCTGCACTTAAAGTTACATTTTAGTTGAATTTGATCGAAAGTTTGTTTGTTTGTTTGTTTGTTTAATTTAACCGTTGAGGCTGCCCACTAAAGTGTGCTAGTCTGTGTAACTGATTTATTACTGTTTCTACATTTTCTGTGTGTTTCTATCTAAAAACAAAAAAAAAAAAACAAAAAAAATAATCCTTGTTTTCCCACCTCTCTTCGACTAGTTTAGACCAGTTTACAAGCTTTGCTGTATTCTGGGCTATGGTGTAGTTCCTGTATTGTCCATTACCTTACTTGGATAGAAGGAAGTTTCTTTGCTCACCAGTGGGAGTGGGGAGCCTTGAGCAGCCTACCTGTCCCTGTATGAAATGACCTCAGCACAAGAGCTGTAGTAATTGGTTGTTTTGGACCATTTCTAGCTCTTTTGAAGTTCCCTGTTTAAAATCTGCGTTTGCACAGCTTTGCGTGGTTGTGCGCATAGCGCAGCGCCGGTTAAACAAGGTTAAACTTCTTCTGGCTCCGCCAAGTCTGCTCTTCAAATTTTCCCTTAAGGAAGCTCTACTCTTAGTATAATCAGACTACTCGCTATATTATAAGCCTAGCACTTGTTCTCAAAACTTCTCTACTAAGTAAGCACTCTCATACTAAGTAAGCACTACATCCACCTACCACCCCTGTGAATATCCACTTCCCTTAAAGGCACAGCACTCCCTTATACTGTTCTAGCATGTCGAGTGGTAGATTACTGGTGTCCTCTCCAGTTCAGCTGGTTAATCTGGGTATCTTGAGACAATGCTACAATTGTCTCATGTACACAGACAACCCTCCTCCCAACAAACACAAATACATGTGAGAGATGTAACTATATAGCCAAACTGAAGGCTGAACTCTCTCAACTCATGGCTGGCATGACCAGACAGGAGAAGATGGTAACCACACATACAACAAACCCAGTTCCACATAGACCTACCACAACTGCAAACCAAACACATAAAAACACAAAGACATACTCGGAGGCTCTAATAAAAAACTTACCAAAACAACAGAGGCTCCCAAAGCAGACATCCAAAAATCAACCACCTCAAAACAAAACACATGCAACACATACTTCAATAAATCAGTGTGTCAATCAATCACAGCCCTTAAGGCCAAACACCATGCCTGATACACTAGTAATAGGTGACTCTATAGTCAGACACACTGATGTCCCGCTTACCAGGCTGAACAAGGAGAGGGTGACTGTGAGCTGCCTATCGGGAGCTAGGATCCACCACATAACACACGCACTCAGGTCACTCCAAAGCAAGTACAAATATAACTCCGTCATTGTCCATGCTGGCGTGAATGACCTGAGATGTACCTCCCTGGACTACATGAAAAGAGACATAGAGGAGCTCTCTGATTATGTAGCCCAGGCTGGTATGACCCTGACCCTGAGCAGCATCTTGCCCTCACCAAGAATGATGCCACAATACAAAGACAAGATGATCAGCTTTAATAATTGGCTCAAGTACTGGTGTCATTCTAAGGGGATCCAATGTCTGTCTGCCTGGGATGACATTTTGGACAAGCCATGCTGCTTTGCAAGGGACGGCTTGCACCTGTCACCACTGGGCTTCCGGATATTGGCTAAGGCTCTTGCCACCCCCATAGTGCCTTTTTTAGGCAAGGCTCAAAAGACAAACCCACCTCCTTAGAAAACAAAAATGGAAAAAAACTAAGGGTAATGCTGCTCAACGCCAGAAGTCTAAATCTCAAGATGCAGGCACTCGATGCACTCCTCAGTATGGAGAACATTGATGTCTGTGCAGTAACTGAAACCTGGTTCAAGGCTCCTGAGAGCACCCCAGTGCTACCAGACTATATCTCGTATCATGCTTTTTGGCCCCCAAACCCGGGCAGAACCACAAAGGGAGGGGGAGTGTCCATATTCATCAAGGACACCCACACCTCCAGGTTAGTAGCAACACATGAAGCATCTGAGACCATACAGGTGCAACTAACCATAGGCAAAACTGCTATACAACTGGTAGCATGTTACAGACCACCCTCCCAATCTCAGGAACCCCACTCAGCCTTCCTGAAGACATTGGAGGATATGAATGTATCACAAAATACCATCATACTGGGAGACTTCAACGACCCTAACATAGATTGGGTACCTTATTCTAGCCCTAACACCCTAGCCCAAAGGTTCCTGTAATTCATAAATTCAAATGCACTGGAACAACTAGTCACCTCTCCCACTAGGGGAGATAAAATACTAGACCTGATCATCACAAACATGGGGACAAAATGCTCCACACCGGAGGTATACCCCTCACTAGTGAGATCTGACCACAAACTAATCACCCTGGATATACATATCCCACCTCCACCCCCAGCACAAAAGACCACAGTGAAAAACTTCTCAAAAGCAGACTTCACTCTTCTTAAGACTGAGATGGTATCCTTTAAGCCCACTGGGCCAGTGGATACCACATCCCACAATGCTGAATCCTTCACAAATGCTTTCTATGGACATCTCCAAGAATGCATGGATCATGCAATCCCAAATAAATCCAAGTCCCTCTCCACCAAAGGCAAGCGTCCTGTCTGGTGGACCTCAGCCATTAACAAATTGTATAACAAAAGAAGGCAGCTACTGCACGACAGAGCAAAATCCCATAAAGGGAAGACATCTCTGATCAACACTAGCAGAAAACTACATTCTCTCATAAAAACATCCAAGGCCAACTTTGAGAGAAAAATAGCTAAGGACACTAAAGATAACCACAAAGCCTTCTTCAGCTATGTTAGAAACCTGGGCGGAAACCCTCAGATAGCTCAGAGTTAGTTCACAACAACAAAAAGTACACTGAACCCACAGATATTGCCAACATTCTGGCTGACAGGTTCACTGCAAATTTCTCCCCTCCCTCACCCCCAAAAGAAGAAATACTTATCCCAGCTGAATGTAATCACCCTGTCATCTCAGATGTCCAGGTGAGAGCCGCCCTCAGCAAAGCTAAAAACACAGCATCAATGGGACCTGACGGTATCCCGGGTTGTGTGCTACGTGAACTCCAAGAGGAGCTAAACCCGCACATAAAAATGCTATTTAACCTTAGCCTTACTACAGGATATGTACCTGAACACTGGCGTACAGCAACAGTGGTCCCACTCCACAAAGGGGGTACCTCTAAAGACCCTGGGAACTACTGCCCCATAAGCTTAACCAGCCTGGTCTGCAAAGCTATGGAAAGAATCATTATGGAACTCATAAACAGAGATATTGGGGACCTACAGACACTTGACCCCACCCAGTTTGGCTTTGTAAAGGGCAGATCCTGCCTTTTGAACCTGGTTGACTTTTTTGAAACAGTCACTAGTGCCACTGATGAGGGCAAAGCAGTCCATACAGCCTACCTGGACTTGGCTAAGGCCTTCGACACAATACCCCACTCAGGCATCATAGATAAGCTCAACAGCTTAAATGTAAACCCTTATGTCACTAGATGGGTTGCAAACTGGCTAAAGGACAGAACCCATAAAGATAAAATCACTGGAGCAATGTCAGACTCAAAGCCAGTCACAAGTGGTGTCCCACAGGGATCTGTCCTGGGACCCCTCTTGTTCGGCATTTATTTCTCAGATGTTAAAGCAAACATGGGAGGGTTGTGGCTGACAAAGTTCGCAGATGACTGCAAACTAGGCACCATAGTCGATACACCAGCGGACACATACATCCTACAAAAAGGCCTCACAGAAATGGACAACTGGTGCTGGAGTCATGGCCTTAAACTAAATGCCAAAAAATGTATAGTCATCCCCTTTGGGAAAAACAAAGTACCCACAAATTATCACATAGACAGCAACCCACTGAGTACGGAAAAAGTAATCAGAGACCTAGGGACCCAAGTCGACAGCGACCTCTCATTTGACACCCACATTGCCAAAGTGGTTAGAAAAACATTCTACCTTGCACACCTTATCATGAAAGGATTCACATCCAGATCCAAGGATGTAATTGTACCCTTATACCCCTCCCTCATCAGACCCATGATTGAGTACAATGCTCCATTTGGTATGTACCTCACACGGCATTTGCAACAGCTGGAGAGACCACAAAAGTACCTCACCAAGAGGATCAAGGGTCTCCAACATATGTCTTATTCTGCCAGACTAAAGAAACTCCAGCTCTATTCAGTAGCATACCGCCTGCTCAGAGGTGATCTCTGCCTGACGTACAAGGCCATGTCCAATCAGGAACTGATGGACATGCTCCACCTCAAAAAATCCAAATCCATCAGAACCACGAGAGCTAAAGACTTAAACCTTGGCACAAGTATGAATAGGACATGCTGGAGGGATAGATTCATAACCCAGAGGCTTCCCATACTCTGGAACAAGATCCCAGTTCATGTTAGGCAGAGCCCCTCACTGACTCTCTTCAAGAGAAATCTTGATGAGTGGATGGGAGATTGTAAGTTTACCCCAGGGGTCACATCTGTGTCACTACTAGACAGGGGCACAGTAAACTAATTATATAAGGGGACCTTCACTGTGTCACTACTAGACAGAGGCACAGTATTCTAAATCTATTCTGTGCATTTTGTACCATTTTATGGGGTGGCGAAAGCCACATCACTATGGCTAGGCTTACAAATGCCCCAGGGCAGATAGCCTAGTACTAAACTATGAAACTATGAAACTATACAGGACATTCTTTACTGAGGAAATCAATCTGTCTACTTGATACTTCTCGATTTTGTGGTATTTATCACCATAGCTTAACATATCCTGCATTTTCTCGGCATACTGTATTGAATTCATCACTATTAAAGCTCCTCCTTTGTCAGCTGGCCTGAAAATAATTTCTTTCACTGTTTGCAACTCTTTTAACGCCTGAAACTCATCCTGTGTTAAATTGTAATAGTGTTTACTTTTTCCTTTTGACCTCCATTCAAACACCTCATTCTCACATAACCGTAAGAACATCTCCACAGTGGGATGATTACTGGGGACAAAGCAACTTGTTTTTTTCAACACAGACGATGTATAGTTTGTACCAGTATTTTCATTGTCAAAAAGACACTTCAACGTAACGTTCCTACCAAAGCACCTTAAGTCTGTCACTAACTCACTCAGGTCAGAATGTATTGAGGGTATGAAGCTCAAGCCTCTTTGCAGAACACTCTTTTGGGTAACTGTCAGCTCATAATCGGATATATTAATTACCAACGAAATCGATTCATCTAAGCTCATTGAGGTTCCTAAGATACCTTTCTCTTTTTCCTCTCTCTGCCTTCTGACCTGGATCTCCCGACATTTTTCTGTGTTAATAAAAAAGGGAGTTGCTGTTACAAAGGTGCATGGACAGATCCCTTCTTTGGTATCACACTCGGAACTATTTCACTTGAAGGCTGAATGCTTCCTGCAGACACAGTGTCTACATTTGCTGCATTATCATTTTTCATTAGCGATGTAATGACCTCGAGCATACCAGAGTCATTGTTAACTATACTACCATTAGTCCCATTGTTAGGAGTATTGTGAGAGGCTAATTCAGGATGTTGCCCATTAGTGTGTATATTACTGTGTACTTCAGCATGTATATTCACACTAGAAACAGTCCTGCGTGTCACAGGTACATTTCCCATGTTGTCAGAGCGTTCTTTTCTATCTGGTGCTCTCTTATCCTTCGGATGAAAATGTGTCTGAAAATCCAGGGCATTCATTTAGCTTTATGGTTATCTCAAATGTGACTACTAACCTCCGAGAAGGAGACATTGTCAATAAAACTGAAAAGGAAGAAAGCAAATGGATCATGAACCTCAGAGCTAATTTATTTCCCGGGCTCAACAGAGTAGTTCCTATTAAACCTATTTTGAAAGAGAGAAGCCTAATTAAGAAATTAAATGGAGGCTTAAGGAAGGTGTGCATCTGACTGCTGTATGTGATTGGCTGAGCAATTAAGGATCTTTATTTAACAGCAGTAAGTCAGGTCTACACACTAGGATCTGAAGAAGGTTTTTTAACTGAAAGCGCTTATCCTGTTTGACCTGCAACTTGAACAGCACAATTTATGCTTTTTATTTCTTTGTTTTATTAAAGCCTACATTTTAACAGAACTTCTCAGTGAACTTTTCGTTGTGGTGGAAGCCTTTTTTTCATTTTACTATAATAATTCAAAGGTAGCCATACATAGGTGTGTGGAAGGGGGTGACTGTGACAAGGAGCCATCCAGGCCTGTCCCACCCAGCACACAGCCAAAGGGCCCCAACCACATGCAGTTCAGATGTCACTCACTGCAGATACTAGCCACCAGTATCTGTCAGCATTGCAGACTATGTGGTGCACTAGCCAGCTGTGCAACATGACTGTACAAGGAAATAGTCATCTAGCAGCTGTATACATGTACCTGTGAAATATGACCCTGTGTGTGCCCGCATGTGGGGTGTCAACCTCTAGATGAATAGGATATGGCCCATGCACACACACTCCACTCCCCACAGCCCTACTATGACAAGCCTGCTGAGGTCATCCACTGTGAAATACACCTTTGGGAGAGCTGTAGCCCAGTAATCCCAATGGTGTGTCCCATAACGTCATGCTGTTGTAGTGTGATAAAATAGGTAGGAGTTCAAATCCAAGACATGGCAAGTGTGTTTGTGTCTGTCTGTGTAGAGAGCAATGCTTTTTAGGATAGTCACACTCCCTACAATTGAAATGCTCTACTTTGGTAAGGCTGCTGATGTCATCCAGCTAGAAATACATCTCTGGGTAGGCTGGGTCCCAATAAACTCCGTAGCACATGTCTTAACTGTGTACTGCTGTAGTCTGCTAAAATCGGTAGGGAAAAGTTTGAATCCCAGCCTTGGCAACTATGTGTGTGTTTGTCTCTGTTTGTGTAGTGAGCAATGCTTTTTAGGGTAGTCACACTCCCTACAACTGAAATGTTCTACTTTGGTAAGGCTGCTGATATCATCCAGCTAGAACTACATCTCTAGGAAGGCTGTATCCCAGTAATCTCTGTAGCATGTACCATAACTGCGTACTGTTGTAGTGTGATAAAATAGTTAGGTAGTCACACTCCCTACAATCGAAATGTTCTACTTTGGTAAGGCTGCTGATATCATCCAGCTAGAACTACATCTCTGGGAAGGCTGTATCCCAGTAATCTCTTTAGCACGTACCATAACTGCGTACTGCTGTAGTGTGATAAAATAGTTAGGGAGGAGTTCTAATCCCAACCTTTTCAACTGTGTGTGTGTCTGTCTTTGCCTGTGTACAGAGCAATGCTTTTTAGGGTAATCACACTCCCTACAATTGAAATGCTCTACTTTGGTAAGGCTGCTGATGTAATCCGGCTAGAAATACATCTCTGGGAAGGTTGTATCCCAGTAATCTTCATAGCACATGCCACAACTGTGCACTGCTGTAGTGTAATATAGAATTCTGGTAGGGTTGTATTCCCACCCGTGGCAGTTCTGGCTGTTATGTGTATGTTTCAATGCCTGTGCAGGGAGCAATGCATTTTTGGCTTCACACTCACTACAATTCGAATGCCCAACTTTGGCAATCCTGCTGATGTCAGTCACTGTGAAATACACCTTTGGGGAACAAGTACACAAGTAATCCCCCTGGTGCATTCTATATCAATTCCATGTTGTAATGTGATATACACCTCTGTTAGGGGTTCTATACCCACACATGTTGGTTGTGGATGTTTTGTGTGTGTTTCAATGTCTGTGTGGGGAGCAGTGAATTTTAGCCTAGCCAGACTCACTACAATTCGAATGCCCTATTTTGGCAATCCTGCTGATCTCATTCACTGTGAAATACACCCTTGGGGAAAAAACTTTCCAGTAATCCCTGTGGTGCATCCTATAACAGCTCCATGCTGTAGTGTGATATAGATCTCTGTTAGGGTTTCTATACACACACATGTCGGTTGTGGATGTTTGTGTGTGTTTTTCAATGTTTGTGTAGGGAGCAGTGCATTTTAACCTATCCACACTCACTACAATTCGAATGCCCTACTTTGGCAATCCTGCTGATGTCACTCAATGTGAAATATACCTTTGGGGAAAAAGTACTCCAGTAATTTGTGTGGTGCATACTATGATTGCGTACTGCTGTAGTGTAATAAAATGGTTAGGTAGGAGTTCTAATCCCAGACATGATGTCTGTGTTCATAACTCGTATCCTGTATGGAGGTGCTTGTGAGTGTATAACAACTGGGATGAATGTGGAGTGGGATTTGCAAATTTCTTATATGGTGACCCTGGTATATATCACAATGTCCACTGTACAGGGTTAACAGATGTGAAACAGCTGAGATGCTGGGGAGTAGATCAATGCACATACATGTGACATTAAGGCCAGGCAAACAAAGTTAGCAACCCTAGTATTAGCCAGACAACACTCTCAACCCATGCCTCATACACACACACACACACACACACACACACACACACACACACACACACACACACACACACACACACACACACACTTGCCTAGGCAACAGCCACTATGTTGGTAGTACGCTGCATATTGCCCACTGACAGTAACTATGGAGTGATTGCAGTGGCCTACAGAGGGCATGGCACCCTGTCCATCTGTCCAATAGGCACGTACTATGCAGACAGTGCACCTTCCCTATGTTCCCCACTGTACACCTGCAACACCTGTGGTGCCATCAAATGTGACCCACAAAGGACATACCATGCCTGAAAACATGCCCTGTATGGACAGATGCCACTGACACCAGGGAATGCCATTAGCACTCTATCAATGTAGGTGCAGGGTAAACCTGTTGTCCATTACCAGTTCCTGCCACATTATGTCAGGACTGGCACTTCTGATGATAATCTGTATATACAACAAGGGCCAGACACCCCTGGTACAGTTCCAAATGTCACTGTACATGCATGTGGAAGTTGTGCACATCACAGACACCATCCATGTCATGGCCTAAAGAACACATACATGGCAGGCAATGCACAGCATTGCCCACATGCATTAGTCACCCAGGTGACTGGATGGTGAATACAATACACACTTGTGTGGGCAATTCCAGAATCTACACCCCTGAGCCACAATGCAGACCACTGTAATGTGGCCTGATGCCAAGGTGTACCCATCACCTAGCCTTGTATAGCTGTCTGGCACAGTTTACCACTACACACTTGTGAATCAATGGACCCATGCATGTCAATACTGGCACTGTGTGTGTGTGTGTGTGTGTGTGTGTGTGTGTGTGTGTGTGTGTGTGTGTGTGTGTGTGTGTGTGTGTGTGTGTGTGTATGTGTGTTGTATGATGTGTATGTTCCTATTCACACTCACTACAACCCCCATTGGCATACTGCAGTATGCTGTCTGATGTCAGACGCCTCCCCATACCCTTTGCCCATATCACCTCTGTATGACCCCTCTGGTGCATGTGATACCTGCACAGTAATGTGTTGTAGCAATCTCACTAGTGATGGGTTGTGATCCTGGCCCTGCCAAGTGTGTCAATGTGTGTGTGTCCCTGTGAGAATGTGGCTGTGTTGACACTGGCACCTGTTCATGCAGACAGGCACATGTACTACACCTACCGTATAGCTACCATATCTCTGTTGCAGATGTCACGCACCATCAGATATACGTTCTGAGGGATCCACAACATGTAACCTATGTGACACATGCAATAACTGCATAGAAATGTGATGGCACTACATAGTTGTCAGGGGTTTGATACCCTGTGCTGGTAGGTGTGTGACACAAACATGCTTAGGTTTTACTCTATCACCCCTCCCTAACTTGTCTTTGCCTCTGTCTGCCTCTCTCACTCTCTCTCTGGTGGATGTGGAGACTTACACCTGTTTTGCTTAGGCAGCAACATGTGTATTTTAAGTGATGCTCATGATAAGCTGATTGCCTATGCATGAATTGCAGCCCTTTCCTTGCTGATTGCATGTGGAACAGCTGTGGTAACATTCCCATAGCCAGTTGCATGGAAACGCACTCCAATATCAAGGAACATCATGTTGGTGTTGGCCCTTTTCATTCACTGTGAGCAGGAACCAAATCTGTTCTTTGGCAAACAGCATCTCAGATGGATTGGGGATTTGCCTCTTACAACATACACTGTGGAAACAGGGCAACACACAGGAGGTGGATGTGCCTAACCTAACTACAGACTGTAAGTGCTGTTATACTGCATTTGGAGTAATGTTGGTTTAACAGTGTGTGTGTGTGTGTGTGTGTGTGTGTGTGTGTGTGTATGTGTGTGTGTGTGTGTGTGTGTGTGTGTGTGTGTGTGTGTGTGTGTGTGTGCGTGTGTGCGTGTGTGCATGTACGTGTGTGCGTGTGTGCGTGTGTGCGTGTGTATGTGCGTGTGTGGATATGGCTGCTCTACATGTTTTAATACCTGCCATGTTGGTTCTATGTTTATGAGGAATCCCCATCTGTAGGGTCATCTGCAGACTGGGCAGTGCGTTGTGACTTTGGTTTCATGTGTTGCCCACAGAGCATCTGTCTGTGAACTGCAGAAGGTAGCATGAGGATTCCAGTCTGTAGATGCTGAAAGCCATGACGGTTGCTGACTTCATATCCCTCATAGGACATACGTTGCAACAAACCCTGTTACAACAGTAAATTAGGTTCATAGGTTCATAGGTTCATACTAGGCTATCTGCCCTAGGGCATTTATAAGCCTAGCCAGAATGTGTTTGGCTTTCGCCACCCATTTTAAATTTATTTTGCTATGCCCATTTTCGAGGTTAGTATACTGTGCCTCTGTCTAACAGTGACACAGAAGTGATACCCGGGGTAAACCTACGATCTCCCATCCACTCATCAAGATTCCTCTTGAAGAGAGTCAATGAGGGACTCTGCCTAACCTGGACTGGGATTTTATTCCAGAGTGAAGGGAGCCTCTGGGTTATGAATCTGTCCCTCCAGCATGTCCTATTAATTCCAGTGCTGAGGTTCAAGTCTCTCGAGCACGTAGCTAGATGGGATTTGGATTTTCTGAGGTGCAGCATGTCCATTAATTCCACGTTGGACATGGCTTTATACGTCAGGCACAGATCGCCTCTGAACAGGCGGTATGCCACTGAGTAGAGCTGGAGTTTCTTTAACCGGGCAGCATATGGCATCTGTTTGAGCCCTTTGATCTTCTTGGTGAGGTACTTTTGGGGTCTTTCCAGTTGCTGCAGGTGTCTGGTAAGGTACATCCCAAAAGGGGCATTGTACTCAATTATGGGCCTGATGAGGGATGAGTAAAGAGGCACGATGACCTCCCCTGATCTAGATGTGAATCCCTTCATGATTAGGTGGGCTATATAAAATGTTTTCTAACCACTTTGGCCACGTGGTTGTCAAATGAGAGATTGCTATCAACTTGGGTCCTCAGGTCCCTAATGACTTCTTCTGTACTTAATGGATTACCACCTATGTGGTAATTTGTGGGTACTTTGTTTTTGCCAAAGGGGATGACTATACACTTTTTGGCATTTAGCTTGAGGCCATGGCTCTGGCACCAGTTGTCTGTTTCTATGAGGCCCTTTTGGAGGATGCTTGTGTCGGCTGGAGAGTCGATTATGGCACCCAGTTTGCAGTCATCTGCGACCTTGGTCAGCCACAGTCCTTCCGTGTTGGCCTGTACCTCCAAGAAATATATACCAAACAAGAGAGGTCCCAGTACTGAGCCTTGTGGGAAGCCACTTGTAACTGGTTTGGAGTCTGACATGGCTCCAGCAATTCTAACCATGCGGGTTCTGTCCTTGAGCCAGTTTGCAATCCATCTAGTGACATAGGGGTTTATATTTAAGCTGGTGAGCTTATCTATAATGCCCAAGTGGGGTATTGTATCGAAGGCTTTTGCGAGGTCCAGGTAGGCTGTGTGGACCACCTTCCCCTCGTCAATGGCCTTGGTGACTGTTTCAAAGAAATCAACCAGGTTTAAGAGGCAGGATCTGCCCTTAACAAAGCCGAACTGGGTAGGATCCAGTGTCTGTAGGTCCCCAATATCTTTATTTATGAGGTCCATGATGATCCTTTCCATAGCTTTGCAGACCAACCTAGTCAGGCTTATGGGGCAATAGTTTCCAGGATCCATTGAGGCACCACCTTTATGGAGAGGGACCACTGTTGCTGTACGCCACTCTTTGGCCACATATCCTGTAGTAAGGCTGAGATTGAACAGTAGTTTTATGTTTGGGTTTAGCTCTTCTTGGAGTTCATGTAGGACGCAGCCCGGGACACCGTCTGGTCCCATTGATGCTGTGTTTTTTGCTTTGGAGAGGGCGGCTCTTACCTGAGCATCTGAGATGTCAGGGGGGCAGCACTCTGCTGGGATAGATATTTGCCCTTTTGGTGGGGAGGGGAGTTTGCGCTGAACCTGTCAGCTAGGATGTTGGCAATGTCTGTGGGTTCAGTGTATTTTTTGTCATTTTGGACTAATTCTGAGCATATCTGGGAATTACCACCCAGGTTCCTAACATAACTAAAGAAAGCCTTGTGATTATCCTTAGTGTCCTGTACAATTTTTCTCTTGAAGCTGGCCTTACACAATTTTATGAGTGCTCGTAGTTTTTTGCTAATACTGATCAGTGATGCCTTCCCTTTTTGGGATTTTGCTCTATCATTTAGTAGCTTCCTCCTTCTATTGTATAGTTTGTTTATGGCTGGGGTCCACCAGACAGGACGTCTGCCTTTGGAGGATTGGGTCTTGGTTTTATTTGGGATTACATGATCCATGCATTCCTGAAGGTGTTCATAGAATGCATTTATAAAGGATTCTGCGGTCTGGGCCATATTTTCCACAGGCCCGGGGGCTTTAAGGATTCCACCTTGGTTTTGAGGAGTGTGAAATTTGCTTTAGAGAAGTTTTTCACTGTGGTTTTCTGGGCAGGGGGTGGGGTCGGGATGTGAATATCCAGTGAGATTAGTTTATGGTCTGATCTTACCAGTGAGGGATACACTTCTGGTCTGGAGCATAGAGTCCCCATGTTGGTGATGATCAGGTCCAGTATGTTTTCCCCTCTTGTGGGAGTGGTAACAAGTTGTTCCATAGCATTTGAGTTTATAAATTCTAGGAACCTTTGGGCTAGGGTGCTGGAGCTAGAGTAATGCTCCCAGTCTATGTTTGGGTAGTTGAAGTCACCCAATATAATGGTGTTTGGAGAGACCTTCATATTTTCCAGTGTTCTCAGAAAGGCCGAGTGGGGTTCCTGGGTTTAGGAGGGTGGTCTGTAGCAGGCTATAAACTGGAAGGCAGTTTTACCCACTGTTAGTTGCACATGGATAGTCTCTGATGCTTCGTGATTTGCCACCAACCTGGAGGTGTGGGTATCTTTGATGAATATCGATACTGTCCCTCCTTTGGTGGTTCGGTCCAAGTTTTGGGGCCGAAAAGCATGGTATGAGGTATAACCTGGTAGTGCTGGGGTGCTCTTGGGAGCCCTGAACCAGGTTTCTGTTACTGCACAGATATCGATATTCTCCATGCTAAGGAGAGGTTCGAGTGCGTGCATCTTGAGGTTTAGACTTCTGGCGTTGAGTAGTATTACTCTTAGTTTCTTATCCCTTGTGATACCTATGGAGGTGGGTTTTTCTTTTGTGCCTTGCCTAAAAAAGGCACTATGGGGGTAGCAAGTGCCTTTGCCAATATCCGAAAGCCCAGGCGTGACAGGTGCAAGCCGTCCCTAGTGAAGCATCGTGGCTTGTCGAGCATATCATCCCAAGCTGACATGCATTGGATCCCCTTTGAATGACACCAGTACTTAAGTCAATTGTTGAAATTGATCATCTTGTCTTCATATTGTGGCATCATTCTTGGTGAGGGTAAGATGCTACTCAAGGTCAGGGTCATACCGGCCAGGGCTACATGCTCAGAGAGCTCTTTTTTGTCTCTTTTCATGTAGTCCAGGGAGGTACGTCTCAGGTCATTCACACCAGCATGGACAATGACTGAGTCATATTTGGACTTGCCTTGGAGTGACCTGAGTGCTTGTGTTATGTGGTGGATCCTAGCGCCCGACAGGCTGCTCACCGTGACCCTCTCCTTGTTCAGCCTGGTGAGCGGGACGTCAGTGTGCCTGACAATAGAGTCGCCTATTACAAGTGTATCAGTAAATGTATGAGGTTATCACAGCAACATGTCAATATTGGCCCTGTGTATGTGCTTCCCAGCCGCAACTTTGTCAGTCTTGTACATATGTCGTGCATTAAGAGGTGCATATGTGCTGCACACCATAATTAGTGTCATCATATCTGATAAGCCAGTGAGATATCAGACTACTACACATATTATGTACAGTAGGGGTTATATTTGATGACATAACCTGGACATTCTGTGGTTGTTTGTACAGTACTGAGGTCTGTGTACTTATGGTGAATATTGACAGTGTGTGTATTGTTAATATGTACTTTAGCCTGTGTACAGACTGTGGTAGATGTCATTGTTCTAGGTCCCGTCCTATCTGATGTTACATGCTGCTTCACTGTATGTTACTTTATTGGCTTACATGTTTGTAGGGCCTTACACACACATGTCCGATACCACAGACAGCCATCAGACCAAACTGTGTGGCCGCCCAGTATATGTAGGGTTAGTCTGTGAGTGGCACATATGAGGATGGTGTTGAACAGATAGTCCATATATTGTAATATTATGCTAGCTTACCATATGTGGCTGTGGCTGTGTTCACATTGGCTGTAGTTATGCACTTTCACACAGGTGTATCTTACCCTGTGCCTGACATGCCTGTAGAGCCAGCTATTTATGCAGGTACATGTGCATTCCCCCACAGGAGATGTAGGCCAGTGTTGAGCCAGTCTACCTGTAGCCTGAACAGTGCTTTGTTACATGTCTAGCAGCTTAGTGTACTTACCCAGTGAAATGTCATGTCCAGATACTTGCCAGATGTACTGCTGCCGGGACTCCCTTAACAGTCATGTATGTCAGACAGAGCAGTGGGATGCTGTAAAGATGTATGTCAATATCTAGTGGGTAGTATGTGGCCATGGCACCCCTGTATCAGGGGTTATTATGTGTCAGGCCAGACAGGGGTGAGTGAATGCATAACCTATGGTGGCAAATGTATACCAGTCGTTATGTGTTATACCCATCTACATGGCTATTAACATCCATATTGTCAGGCATGGTACACATGTTTTGCACTAAGGAGTTCTGTGTATACCTCTAGACTGTACAGAGTGTGTCAGAATGTCCACATATATTGGCCGATATCTCTGCTGTAGTCCACAGGAGCATTACATGCTAGCAGCTGTACTTTACTATGATGTCCTTAGGATGTCTGTCAGTAGCCAATGGCACACATGTGAAAAGCAGATGTGACCTCCCACATACACCATGTCTGTGAAGACAATCCTAATTACAGTATCAATAGTCTACTAATATACCTGCTATACATACCTGACATCCCCTTGCACTATGAAGTTGGGACTATAGGGGCTGGGGTAGGGCTACACTCCATGTCCAGGACATATGGTGAAAATATATGTACATATAATTATCCAGATATCTCTATATATGATTACATATATACATATCGACATATATAGATGGGTATGTATATGTACATAGATATACACACCCAGATATATACATATACAGAGCAATATATGTCTACACATATACAGATAGTGATAGATACGCACATATATGTGTGGATATCTACAGATATATTGACAGTAGTAGGTAAATCAGAACAGATATGTATGCAAATATGTATGCACACATAGTTTTATATATATATATATATGTATGTATAGGGTCTATATTAGAACACTGACGTCTTAAAACTTTGAATGTTCTAATATCGACCCCTATTCAGCGAATGCTTAAAATATCGAACATGCAGAACAGCAATTTTTTTTCCCAGGGAAACAATTTGCTGTTCCGAAACACATACACACAACACAAGCACACCAAAAAAACAGCAATCCACACACATACACTTAAAATCCTACATCTTACCCTACACTAAACTGTACATACACTATCTATCCACTTACCTTAACCCAAACCTTAACCCTAAGGTCCATCACTATCATGCACTCACCTCACTCGCGCCCTAACCCTAACTCACCTACCCCGCCCTAACCCTAACGTCCATCACAATCGCACACTTACCTGACCTGCTCCCTAACCCTAACTCACCTATCCCGTGCCCTAACCCTCACATCCAGACAATTGCACACTTACCTGAACCCGACCCATAACTTTCCACCTCAGTGTTGAAAATAGCGAAGTGACAGAAACAGCCAACCAAAGTAATTCCCTAGGAAAAAATTCAGTGTTCTGCAGCTTCGCTATTTTCAGCGTTCACTGAATAGGGGTCAATATTAAAACATTCGAAGTTTTAAGACTTCAGTGTTCTAATATTGACCCTATATATATATATATATATATATATATATATATATATATATATATATATATATATATATATATATATATATATATATATATATATATATATATATATACCAACATAACTAGGCATATCTCTACACATAGGATGTGCATACATATATAACTATATACACATATATCTATATGTACATATATGTATACCTATATATATATATATATATATATATATATATATATATATATATATATATATATATATATATACACATATGTATATATACATATATGTATACATGTGTACATATGAAGAAATGTACACATGGCCATATATATGTAGCACTATACAGATGTGTATACAGACATATGTATGAGTATACATGTGTATGTACATGTAGACATATATACACCTATGATATGTATACAACCATATTCCAGTCATGAGTAAACTTCACGGTTGTGTATACACTCCCACATGTATCTCAACGTATGTATCTGCTATGTGTACATAATGATAAAACAACATATGTGAGGCAACGGTCATATTAATAACAAGGACTACACATATTAGGAACTAAATGCAATTGTACAATTCTACTCAATATGTGTATTGACAGCTATATTGGTAAAACAACAGCTGTCTCCATAGTGGTCATGGCGTAGTGGTTAAGTGTTGTGACTGTAATATAAAGAGTCCTGGGTTCAAGACCTGCAAGGGCTGTTCATTTTGTTGCTGGGCAGAACAAGGACTGTTGGATACAGAGTCGTTAAGGCAGTTTTGAGCAGGTTTAAGTGCATTGGCACGGGTTTGCATGAAGCTAAGCGGTGCTAAGCTATGGGTAAACGTACGGGCACTTTTCAGTGGAGGCAGCGCTTACCAGTGCACAAATCAGCTTAGCTGTTATATTGCAGCAATGTTGATACTTACTAAGCATAGCTTAGCCCTGATAACCGGGACACACAACCCAGTCTGATAACCTGTAATAAGTGTATGTAATGCCATGTACAAAACATGCACCTATGTGCTGTCATTACAGTAGCAAGGGGTGTGAGTGTCATGTGTGGGAAACAGACATATATGAGGCCTGTACAGCACTGTTATCCATGTGAATGTGTGACATACAAGTGTAGTAGCCCAGGGTATGTGCTGTCACACTGGCATGTAGTGTATCACGGCAGTACTACTGTTGACAGTGCTAACCCAGGCAAGAGCAGAGTGCTTAATGTAGTACTGACAACAGGCACTCCTGTGAGCAAGGCTGGACATCAACAGCTCCCTGTTGTATCCCTGGTGTGTGAGCTGTGTCACAGTATATACCCCTTACTGGTCTGTCAATACACTCATGCTACTGCACAGCTATCTGCCAAGCTGATGACTGTCAGTCCCTGTACAGATGTGCAGATGGCAGGTATCCAGCTGGGATATGTACAGGCAACCTATGCTTGACTGATGCCCTACTACACATGTGGCATGTGCATGAGATGCATATCCCTGTAGTACCAATGTTGGGGTATACTATGGGTTGTATTGCAGTTATGGCCAATGTGTGCTGGTGGTTATGGCAGAGTGTCATCATGGGTTTCAGGGAGTACAATATCTAGTGGGGGATGTGGGTGCTGTGTACACTATTACACCAAGGTACACCAGGTATATGTCCCATGTACCATGTTATGGTTACCACTGTCACCATCAATCATACAGGTAACTGTTATCACAATCCAAGCTAGTTATGCATGCGATGTGTGCAGCCTACCTGTAACACACTGGAGACACTGTCAAGGTAGTTAGCAGTGATAGGCCCTGGTATCTCAGATATGTGTCTGGCTGTTATATGTCTGTAAACGTGTATATGATGGTATGTCACACTACATATCATCCAAATACACCCATTACATCCCCCATTAGCATACTGTACATGCCAGGGGATATTTTGCATGTACCATGTAACCTGGGACAAACCTCACCCTAAACGATGGGCGGTGTGTGCAATGTAAGCCACACACATCAGTTTTACAACATAGCTAGGCAGGAGTCTAGTCCCAGTGTTGGCAAGTAACAGTGTGCGTATATGTGGATGGGTCTACATCAGGTTGCAGGGTATACATACCTCAGCGGGCTACCTGTCCATGTGGCACAGGCAATAACTAGTATAGTAACCTGTGAAATGTGTTCAACTGTACCCCAGATATGTCACAGCCATGGTGTCAGCACAGTGACATACAACATTATGCAATATGACTACAGAACATCCTCATGCTGACACATGTACACCTACAACATACATGGATAACATTTTAGAGACCACAACCAACCAGTGTTACTAACAGCTATAAGGCATCATTGTTGGATGGCTACACTACCTGCCAAATATGACTCACGCTGTACTCAACATGTTACACTGTTGTACAGTCACAGTGTGCATCAGAACCATATCAGGCTGTCCCTCCATTAATGGATGACAGGGATGGGACACAGGTATCATCATATGCACAGGGCATCCTATTGCTGACACATATACACCTACAACACAATTGGATAACACTTTAGGGACCACAACCAACCAGTGTTACTAACAGCTATAAGGCATCATTGCTGGATGACTACACTACTGACAAATATGCCTCACACTCTACTCTCTACAACATGTTACACTGCAGGACTGTGGTACACTGTTCTACAGTCACCGTGTGCATCAGAACCATATCAGCCTGTCCCTGCATCGATGGTATGAATGACAGGGATGGGGCACAGGTATCATCATATGCAGAGGGTGTGATGTTGGTTTGCCAGAGGCCGAGGCTGGGCCATACATTTGACACCATGTGTGTGGGTGAGGGATGTACTCTAGGGAGACAGCTGAGGTGATGTGGTGCGTGAAGGTATGGGGTTGCCCTAGGTGTGTTTGCATAGTGTGTGGGTATGCATGCACATAGTTCTGCCATATGGCTGCCCTACACAGGTGTTTATGGACAGCTGCAGACCATACCTGGAAGAGTGTGCAGTTCACTGCCTCCGGACATGGACATGTGTACTGTGCCTGCCAGGGGTTCCATGGGCACATCCAAGTACAGACATCAATGTGCTACTCTCACTTGTTGATGACATTTATCCGCTGGTGCCAGGTCCCTCCTGGGACTGGCCAGGACCACGTGCAAGTGTCCTGCTGTGGTGTGGTGTGGACAGCACACCTCCCACACTGCCAGCACTGCTACTGCCACTACAGGAGCCCCTTGGTGCCCTATCACATCCACGTTGACTGCTAGCTGTTGGTGTTGCTGGCCCATGTCCATGTGGGTGTTGCCGCATCCCCACCATACATTGAAGCACGGACACACCACGGCCAATGAGGGCCATCATCTCATCATGCCATCTATCCACTTGCTTGGTAGAAGCACAGATGGCACCCGACAGTTCACAGAGGTTGTCACTTACAGATGCAAGAGCAGCCCTCTGCAGCCTAAAGTCCTGTCTGGTGTAATGTTTAATATGTGCCTGTGCCACCATTACAGCCTGAAACATGCTTCTGCTGGTAGCAGCTATGTCGCCTCTGCCAGAGGCATGATGTCCAGTGGCCCTACCATGAGCACACTGGGACATCTGTCTATGTGGCAGCTTGCCAGACATAAGGCTATGCCTGCTGCGACCAGACACAGTAGGCATGGTTACCACACTTTCCTGTACACTGCCACTGAACACCAGCTGTCCCTCTGCTATGGCCACTGGTGATGGGGTGCATATAGGCTCTGAATATGTGTGCTGGGGTGGGGTGGCTAAAAGGGGAATGTCAAGTGTTGGTACAGTGTCGTCCCCTGACAACCCCACCTGTGCCTCCCCATTATCATCATCATCATCTGTGTCTGTATAGACACGTACATCAGATTGCATGCAGGAGGGATCCTGACCCACCTCACCACCTGTGGAGGAAAACAATAAATGCACTTTAAAACCTGTGCAGCATTGCCTAACAGTACACACACACATGCACACACGCACACGCACACACAAGCACACACACACACACACACGCACACATGCACACACATGCACACACATGCACACACACGCACACACACACACACACACACACACACACACACACACACACACACACACACACACACACACACAGACACACACACACACACACACACACCTCCGTAATACCTACCTGTCCATGGCTTTACAGACAGTCCCACATATATCTCCATGTGTTACCCCATCCTACATCACACTCGTTAACATACACACATTGATACCACTCATTAACATCACAATCCTCTAAATGCCCACATAAGCCACCACAACACAAGGCCTGTTGCTACTTTACCTGCCTGACCTGTGTGTAGTGAATTTACATGGCCTCACTGTTGTCATTCGGTATGCACCCTCTGTTTGGCCAGAAATGATGTGCATGGCCCCTATATGTGTGGGTTACTATGTTGTATCCAAAAAAGCATTGACCAGCAGACAGTGATGCAAAAACACATTGTAGTATTGCTATTATACTACTATTTATTACATATCTGTGCTAAAAAACACATTCCATAGAGAGAGAAAAATCCAGACTGGTTTTGACCAAAACAATACAGCCTTCTTCAGTGTAAAAAGCACATATCAGAAAGATCTATTTATCTGTGGTGATTAGAAACATGTGACTCATCAGTGTATTCAAACCTGGAGAGAATAAACAACCTAATTTAATAATCCATTTTTTCTCCATCTGAGTTAACAATTGATGCCAACCTGCAGTTTTTGATCTGTTGCCTTTGATTTTATCAATAATAGTAAAGTGGAAATTAGCTCTGGGATGTTTAATTGTATGTTTATATAGGGCATTGGTAAGATGCTTATGTCTTAAGTCACTTAAATGTTCAGCTATTCTGAGTTTTACTGACATAGAGGTCTGCCCTACATAAAAAGCAGAGCATCCACATGTAACCAGATAAATAACCCAGTCAGTTTGACAATTACCGAAAAAAGAAATAGTGTAAACCATACCTGTATTTTGACTGCTGAAACTAGTTGTTTTATTCATTTTAGGGCAATAAATGCAATGACCACAAGGGAAACATCCCTTTAGGTGGTCCCCTGAAAGGGTTAATTGTATAGACGAGTTTTGTTTTTTTGGGGGTATTACAAGCATTTTTATTTTTTAATGGATATATCCTCTGGATCAGTTATTTTGGTAGATCAGGAGCATAAATATGAATATGTAAGTTGGAGGCTGATATAGTACATGTATTTGTATTTAGTAGCCTGGCTGAAGTTTATGTGAATTTATATGGACATGTTTTTGTATGTATCATATATGGACTGAATTTATTTACTCAGAAGTGAGATATTGAATAAATATTACATCTTGTGGCTGCTATTGTCTGGTGTAGTTTTTTGGATTTAATTGAATCCTAATACACTGAATGCAGCATACTTTGGTTTGACAACTTGTTACTATTTACATCATGAGCCATGGTACTATAGAATTATACTGATATAGAGGATTATCTTTTTAATAATTAGTAATTGATTTATATCAATATATTACCTCAATCATTTTTGCTATTGCTGCGGGTTAGTTAGGCATTTAGTATGGATATTAATAGTTTACTTAATGGTTTGGCCTCGGATCGCAATGATTTGGCGGTGTTTGCTTTGGATGGGGATCACCCAGGTTGGAATCTTGGGATGTCCACACCCACAGATAATTCTTGTACAACACAATTTTTAAAATTGAGTAAGTGTATGAAGTCATTACGTAGTAACGTATGGCATTTAAGATTATTCAAGGTGTATATGCTTAAAGATATTACGCCCCAGGGGTCTCAGGGTTAGGGTACAACCCCAGTTAATAACTGTGATGATTTTTTATTGAAAGCTTGGAGTGAGACACAACACAAGGCCACCATGAGTTTTGTTGAGCTCTTGGCGGGGCATTACGAGAGAACTATAAATCAAAAATTATGAGAGATTACATTGTTGTGTGACTCCATTAAACAGTTCGAGGGACAGCCCCAATATATATCTCATTTGGAAAAACTTAGTCAGGAATTTTTAACCCATGAAGGACAACTTAAAGAGAAGAAAATGAAACATGTTCAAAGGACTTGTCAGATTATGTAAGTGGGGATGCCTTTTTCAGAAACCAAGTCAAACAAGTTAGATTTCAACAGTCACCTAAATATGTACCCAGGAAGAAACATCCTCGCTCTATTTTGAAAAAATCTGCTACATATAATGATACCTCAGCAGAGGATTCATCCTCAGCCATTGAGTCAGATATGCATGGCGCCACAGGTTTGCCCATAATCAAAAGAAATAATAACATCCCTTTAGACACCCACAAAAGAGGGAAGGAAGGAAACATAGACAGGGTGCACAATATGGAGGGTTTACTACGCATGTTTGCACAGACGTGAATAATACTAATGTTCTGAACATTTCCTCTTGTACTCTGTCTACTACACATATTGAAATATTTAATAAAGGATTAACCTTTATACCGGGTTTTTATGTTTCTGAGAATGATTTTGCTAATGACGTTGTTACATTTTGTAGATCTTTGAATTTACGTTGATTTTTCCAGAAGAGAGAATCAATTGGTTCTCAAGATGAATTTCGTTACCATAAATCTACATTTCAACCCCCTATGAATCCAAATGTGTTGTTATTTCAGAAGAGTGTTCTCAAAGACTTACATTTTGACTTTAGGGAACATTATGTTGGTACACATAATCTCTCTAGGACACAAATAGACTGTATTCAAGAACTGGCTCAAAATCATGAGCTGCTAATTCTGGCTGCTGATAAAGGAGGAGTGGTGGTGGTTCAGGATTGGGTAAAATATAATATGGAAGCCTTGAGGCAGTTAAATAATGTTTGTTATTATACATGTTTGCCTCTTGACCCCACCCCCTCCTTTAAAAAACAAATAGATAATTTTTAGTTTTGACCCAAGAGGAGGGTATTATATCTAAAAATACATCGTATCATCTTACTGCCCAGGATCTGGTTCTGCAGTACATTTATTTTTTGCCAAAGATACATAAAAACTTACAAATCCCCCCAGGAAGACCGATTGTGTCTGGTAGGGGTTCTTTGACTGAACCACTGTCACAATTTCTGACAAAATATTTGAAACCTTTGTTAAAATTGATATGCTCTAGAATTCAATACACTACTGAATTCTTGCAGATTATTTCTGATTCCTAACTTGAACTGGGTTGGTTATTGTGTAGTCTGGATGTAACGGCCCTATATACCGACATCCCTCATTGGGCGGAAATTGAGGCTCTAAAGTATTGGCTTGATAGATCAGAACTATACCCACCTGGGGTCAATACGTTATTGACTGGATCAGCTGAACATGTCCTCACCAAAAATGCTTTTCTCTATCAGGACACTTTTTATCTACAGATCAAAGGCACAGCAATGGGGGCGTCTTTTGCCCCTATTTATGCCGATTGTTTTATGGCCTATGTAGAAGAGCAGCTCATATATGACAATTTACATAACATCTTTCTTGGGGACATGGACATATAGAGGCGTTATTTAGATGATTGCTGGTTGGTATGGAGGGCGGACTCTGAATATCTTCATGAATTTGTAAATTATCTTAATGAAAATAGATGGGGAATTCAATTCACGGTTAATTATAACCATGATCAGATCACTTTTCTTGATGTCCCGATAACCAGATAATCAGATAACACACTTAAAACCAAAGTTCATCGTAAATATCCCCAGTACAATTCGTTCTCCATGCCACCAGCTATCACCCGCTACATATTTGTAAGAATATACCCAAATCTCAGTACATGAGAATAAAACATATTTGTTCTGATGACAGTTCTTATCACATATATAGGGATGATTTAACCACCCGGTTCATAAATAGAGGTTATAAATTGAGACAGGTTTTACATGCCAGGAACAGTGTTGATGCTTTACAGCGAGAGGGGTTACTAAAATATCAGACCAAAACTGCTGATTCAAATCCAGTAATAAGGCTGGTTACCACATATGGATGCAATACTGCGAGACTGACCAACAGTGTACAACGTAACTGGAATAATCTTATGGCAGACGATAAACTTACTACCATTTTGGGGATAAATGTCTCTTTTCATACAGAAAAGGCAGGAATTTGGGTTCTATTTTTAGGCATTATAAAAAGAGACATTCTTCACTGAACTTGTCTATACAATTAACCCTTTCAGGGGACCACCTAAAGGGATGTTTCCCTTGTGGTCATTGCATTTATTGCCCTAAAATGAATAAAACAACTAGTTTCAGCAGTCAAAATACAAGTATGGTTTACACAATTTCTTTTTTTGGTAATTGTCAAACTGACTGGGTTATTTATCTGGTTACATGTGGACGCTCAGCTTTTTATGTAGGGCAGACCTCTAGGTCAGTAAAATTCAGAATAGCTGAACATTTAAGTGACTTAAGACATAAGCGTCTTACCAATGCCCTATATATACATAGAATTAAGCATACCAGAGCTAATTTCCACTTTACTATTATTGATAAAATCAAAGGCAACAGATCAAAGACTGCAGGCTGGCATCAATTATTGACTCAGATGGAGAAAAAATGGATTATTAAATTAGGTTGTTTATTCTCTCCAGGTTTGAATGAGCACCTTTAAATACACTGATAAGTCACATGTTTCTAATCACCACAGATAAATAGAGGGATCTTTCTGATATGTGCTTTTTACACTGAAGAAGGCTGTATTGTATTGGCTGAAACCAGTCTGGATTTTTTTCTCTCTATGAAATGTGCTTTTTAGCACAGATATGTAATAAATAGTAGTATAATAGCAATACTACAATGCGTTTTTGCATCACTGTCTGCTGGTTAATGCTTTTTTGGATACTAGTTTGGGACCTGGCAGTTGCCTTACTTGCAGGGGCTGTCTTTCTTTGAGCTACTATGTTCATAGGTTCATAGGTTCATACTAGGCTATCTGCCCTAGGGCATTTATAAGCCTAGCCAGAGTGTGTTTGGCTTTCGCCACCCATTTTAAATTAATTTTGCTATGCCTTTTTTTGAGGTTAGTATACTGTGCCTCTGTCTAACAGTGACACAGAAGTGATAGCCGGGGTAAACCTACGATCTCTCATCCACTCATCAAGATTCCTCTTGAAGAGAGTCAATGTGGGACTCTGCCTAACCTGGACTGGGATTTTATTCCAGAGTGAAGGGAGCCTCTGGGTTATGAATCTGTCCCTCCAGCATGTCGTATTTATTTCAGTGCTGAGGTTCAAGTCTCTCGAGCGCGTAGCTCAATGGGATTTGGATTTTCTGAGGTGCAGCATGTCCATTAATTCCGGGTTGGACATGGCTTTATACATCAGGCACAGATCGCTTCTGAGCAGGCGGTATGCCACTGAGTAGAGCTGGAGTTTCTTTAACCGAGCAGCATATGGCATCTGTTTGAGCCCTTTGATCCTCTTGGTGAGGTACTTTTGGGGTCTTTCCAGTTGCTTTAGGTGTCTGGTAAGGTACATCCCAAAAGGGGCATTGTACTCAACTATGGGCCTGATGAGGGATGAGTAAAGAGGCATGATGACCTCCCCTGATCTAGATGTGAATCCCTTCATGATTAGGTGGGCTATATAAAATGTTTTTCTAACCACTTTGGCCACGTGGTTGTCAAATGAGAGATTGCTATCAACTTGGGTCCTCAGGTCCCTAATGACTTCTTCTGTACTTAATGGATTACCACCTATGTGGTAATTTGTGGGCACTTTGTTTTTGCCAAAGGGGATGACTATACACTTTTGGCATTTAGCTTGAGGCCATGGCTCTGGCACCAGTTGTCTGTTTCTATGAGGCCCTTTTGGAGGATGCTTGTGTCGGCTGTAGAGTCGATTATGGCGCCCAGTTTGCAGTCATCTGCGAACTTGGTCAGCCACAGTCCTTCCGTGTTGGCCTGTACCGCCGAGAAATATATACCGAACAAGAGAGGTCCCAGGACTGAGCCTTGTGGGACGCCACTTGTAACTGGTTTGGAGTCTGACATGGCTCCAGCAATTCTAACCATGTGGGTTCTGTCCTTGAGCCAGTTTACAACCCATCTAGTGACATAGGGGTTTATATTTAAACTGGTAAGCTTATCTATAATGCCCGAGTGGGGTATTGTAGCGAAGGCTTTTGCGAGGTCCAGGTAGGCTGTGTGGACCACCTTCACCTCGTCAATGGCCTTGGTGACTTTTTCAAAGAAATCGACCAGGTTTAAGAGGCAGGATCTGCCCTTAACAAAGCCAAACTGGGTAGGATCCAGTGTCTGTAGGCCCCCAGTATCTTTATTTATGAGGTCCATGATGATCCTTTCCATAGCTTTGCAGACCAAGCTAGTCAGGCTTATGGGGTGATAGTTTCCAGGATCCGTTGAGGCACCACCTTTGTGGAGAGGGACCACTGTTGCTGTACGCCACTCTTTGGGTACATATCCTGTAGTAAGGCTAAGACTGAACAGTAGTTTTATGTTTGGGTTTAGCTCTTCTTGGAGTTCATGTAGGACGCAGCCCAGGACACCATCTGGTCCCATTGATGCTGTGTTTTTTGCTTTGGAGAGGGCGGCTCTTACCTGAGCATCTGAGATGTCAGGGGGGCAGCACTCTGTTGGGATAGATATTTGCCCTTTTGGTGGGGAGGTGGGGCAAGAAGTTTGCACTGAACCTGTCAGCTAGGATGTTGGCAATGTCTCTGGGCACGGTGTATTTTTTGTCATTTTGGACTAATTCTGAGCATATCTGGGAATTCCCACCCAGGTTCCTAACATAACTAAAGAAAGCCTTGTGATTATCCTTAGTGTCCTGTGCAATTTTTCTCTCGAAGCCGGCCTTAGACGATTTTATGAGTGCCTGTAGTTTTTTGCTAATACTGATCAGAGATGCCTTCCCTTTTTGGGATTTTGCTCTATCATGTAGTAGCTTCCTCCTTCTATTGTATAGTTTGTTTATGGCTGGGATCCACCCGACAGGACGTCTGCCTTTGGAGGATTGGGTCTTGGTTTTATTTGGGATTGCATGATCCATGCATTCCTGAAGGTGTTCATAGAATGCGTTTATAAAGGATTCTGCGGTCTGGGCCGTATTTTCCACAGGCCCGGGGGCTTTGAAGGATTTCGCCTCAGTTTTGAGGCATGTGAAATTTGCTTTAGAGAAGTTTTTCACTGTGGTTTTCTGGGCAGGGGTGGGGTCGGGATGTGAATATCCAGTGAGATTAGTTTATGGTCTGATCTTACCAGTGAGGGATACACTTCTGGTCTGGAGCATAGTGTCCCCATGTTGGTGATGATCAAGTCCAGTATGTTTTCCCCTCTTGTGGGAGTGGTAACAAGTTGTTCCATAGCATTTGAGTTTATAAATTCTAGGAACCTTTGGGATAGGGTGTTGGAGCTAGAGTAATGCTCCCAGTCTATGTTTGGGTAGTTGAAGTCGCCCAATATAATGGTGTTTGGAGAGACCTTCATATTTTCCAGTATTCTCAGGAAGGCCGAGTGGGGTTCCTGTGTTTGGGAGGGTGGTCTGTAGCAGGCTATAAACTGGAAGGCAGTTTTACCCAGTTAGTTGCACATGGATAGTCTCTGATGCTTCGTGCTGTGCCACCAACCTGGAGGTGTGGGTATCTTTGACGAATATTGATACTCCCCCTCCTTTTGTGGTTCGGTCCATGTTTTGGGGCTGAAAAGCATGGTATGAGGTATAACCTGGTAGTGCTGGGGTGCTCTCGGGAGCCTGGAACCAGGTTTCTGTTACTGCACAGATATCGATGTTCTCCATGCTAAGGAGAGTTTCGAGTGCATGCATCTTGAGGTTTAGACTTCTTGCATTGAGTAGCATTACTCTTAGTTTCTTAGCCCTTGTGATACCTATGGAGGTGGGTTTGTCTTTTGAGCCTTGCCTAAAAAAGGCACTATGGGGGTAGCAAGAGCCTTTGCCAATATCCGAAAGCCCAGGGGTGACAGGTGCAAGCCGTCCCTAGCGAAGCATCGTGGCTTGTCGCGCATGTCATCCCAGGCTGACAGGCTTTGGATCCCCTTTGAATGACACCAACACTTAAGCCAATTGTTGAAATTGATCATCTTGTCTTCATATTGTGGCATCATTCTTGGTGAGGGTAAGATGCTACTCAAGGTCAGTGTCATACCGGCCTGGGCTACATGCTCAGAGAGCTCCTCTATGTCTCTTTTCATGTAGTCCAGGGAGGTACGACTCAGGTCATTCACACCAGCATGGACAATGACTGAGTCATATTTGTACTTGCCTTGGAGTGACCTGAGTACTTGTGTTATGTGGCGGATCCTAGCGCCCGACAGGCAGCTCACCGTGTGCATCCATAATACCTCCCACTGGTGTATCGTATATGTAATGCTCAGTACATGCCAGATATGCTGCTTCATCAGCTCATCATGTGACACCTGTAATATTTGGATATAATCCCTGGTGTTGACTAGTACTTCCCCAATGCATCTGTAGAGCTGCATACATGGTTGTAGGTGACCTCACTGCTGACTGCTATAGTAAGTGTGTACCTGCCATCTACCTTCCCTCTGGATGCCTGTTCCATGCTACAGGCCATATAATACTATTTGCTGTCCTGTGATCACACACGACACGTATTCCTGGTGTGCAATGTGGCAGTCCATGTCCATGTACTGCATGGTCCCAAAGGTGGGTACAGCCATATAAACACCCCACAATCACACATGTGCATACATGGCCACACACACACATACACACACACACACACACACACACACACACACACACACACACACACACACATACAGGTGAGGTTGCACAATGATCGTACACACAGTCCTATTACCCATCTGCCAACATGCAGAACATATGGTACAGAACAGCATGCAGTTCAGCTATAGTCAATCCATGCTAGCAACAGTATACATGTGTGTGATGCATGTGCTGTGTCACTAGATGATGCCCCTTCCCCTGGATACCACTGCACCCATGTAAAGAGTATTGGTGTGCACCTGTTCTGCACCCTGCCATGTACTGTGCACCACAACTCACAGGTGTACAACCCATTGTGGAATGTGTAGTACGGTGTCAGTTATGTCAGCTTTACTTCTCACAGCCCCTATGTTTTTCAGCACCACATACCTGGGATGATATGTGGACTGCTGTTATTGGTGAATGCCTGATGCCTGATTAACAGCTTTCAACATCAACAGACCATGTATGATCACTGCAGAAATGCTTATACTGACAACCATCAGAGCATACCATGGCTATGGGGGTGTACACACCTTTATTGATTTTACACACACATCCTTGATCTGCCATGGGTCCACATCACCGCATATCTTAGCAGTACACAAGCCTGGTATGTGACATATGTCCTGTACTTTCACATTCAGTGTCTACAGATTGTGTTAGGTGTGCGGCTGCTGACCGCAATGCATACACACCATGTGGGCATATGTGTGCACACCCTTATCATTATGGTTTATCACACCTCTTGTTGTGTGTAGTACAACAGTCGCTGCTCATGTCAGGGGTATACCAGCATTGGCCTTCTGCATTTGCCGGTTATGTTCAGTCTACCCTACACATATCCCCCTATTCTGCATGATTGCAAGGTCTACTCATGTTCACATTCCATGGTGTTCACACAATGCCGTCACTCTTGCAGTGTGGGTAGGGTTATGGCTGCCACAGTTCCTGAACCTGACTATATACAGATAGAGCCATTCCTACCATCCTTAGGATCCCTGCTGCAGTGCACTGATGTGTCATGCTGAGACCCCCCCCCTCAGCTTTTTTGCAGATGCATGACAGGTAAGCTCTACACAGAAAGGCTCATCCAGACTCTGCTACACTTTGCTGTGAAGGAAAGGTTAGTTTGCTGTTATTTTTTGTATTTCTGTATTGCCTTTCTATATTTTGAATACTGTAGTTTGTTTTCTTTACCTTGTGTTTTGCTTGCATTCTGTTTAACAGCATATTAAAACTTCAAAAGAGACCACAGCTCTCTCTGTTCTGAGTCAGGCAGAATTTTTCCCTCCCTCCCACCCATTTAAGTTGTCTTGTTAAATACCACTGTCTTTCTAGTTGCCCGCCTCTTATGTTAATCTGACCATATATCTCATTTCTCTCTACTTTCACTGGCTTATGTGAGTAATCACAAAACCATCACTTTTGAAATCCCACCCCTTCAATTATTTAAATTTATTGGCCATCCTACAGTATTTCATAGTACCAAAATACAAAAGTAACCACCCCTTTCAGTCCATCTTGCTGTTTTAAAAATAGTAACTCTCCACTAAACCTTAACTTTTTAAAGAGGTAAAACTCAAGTTACCTACTTTCATATCTAACTTCTCTAGTGCACACTGCAGAGTGCATTCTTTTCAATCTTACCTTTAAGCATCCCTGTTACTAGCACTTTCTCTAATACCTAAAAAGATCATCTCTACTTGACTCCAAGTAGACTTTTCTCTATCTGTTAAACCTAGCACTTGCTCCTACCTTGATACGGCACTCTTATAGATAGCACCCCAAAAAGGCAAACCCCCATTTCTCGGTCACTCACGTCCCCCGGAATCTCTTTTAAAGTTTTTTGTCTAGTCCTTCTAGCATGTCGAGGGATCAGTTGCTAGTGTCCTCTCCTGCTCAGCTGGTGAACCTGGGAATATTGAGGCAATGTTACAATTGCATCATGTACACAGACAACCCTCTCCTCCTCCCACAAAACACAAATACATGCGAGAGATGCAACTATACGGCCAAACTGGAGGCTGAGCTCTCTCAACATAGGACTGGCAAGACCAGTCAGGAGGAGAAGGTTACCACACACACTATAGACCCAGTCTCACATAGTACCATCACAACCTCAAATCATACACATAAACACACAAAGACATACTCGGCTCTGATCAAAAAGCTACCAAAACAGCAGAGGCCACCAAAGCAGACACCCAAACAACCACCACCTCAGAACACAACACCTGCAACACATAGACCTCACAGTCAGAGTGTCAAACAGTCACAGCCCTTAAGGCCAAACACAATGCCAGACACACTAGTCATTGGTGACTCCATAGTCAGACACACTGACGTCCGCCACCAGACTGAGTAAGGAGAAGGTCACAGTAAGCTGCCTGTCGGGCGCTAGAATCCGCCACATAACGCAAGCACTCAGGTCTCTCAACAGCAGGTACAAATATGACTCAGTCATTGTCCACGCTGGTGTAAACGACCTGAGACGCACTCCTTGGACTACATGAAAAGAGACATTGAGGAGCTCTCTGATTATGTAGCCCAGGCAGGTATGACCCTGACCTTGAGCAGTATCCTACCTTCACCAAGAATGATGCCACAATACAGAGATAAGATGATCAGCTTTAACAATTGGCTTAAACTCTGGTGTCATTCAAAGGGGATCCAATGTCTGTCTGCCTGGGATGACATGCTGGACAAGCCACGCTGCTTCAAGGGACGGCTTGCACCTGTCACCCCTGGGATTCCGGATATTGGCAAAGGCTCTTTCCACCCCATAGTGCCTTTTTAGGCAAGGCTCAAATTCTAAACCTACCACCCTAGAACACAAAAAGGAAAAACTAAGGGTAATGCTGCTCAATGCCAGAAGTCTAAATCTCAAAATGCACACACTCGAGGCCCTTCTCAGTATGGAGAACATCGATGTCTGTGCAGTGACAGAAACCTGGTTCAAGGCTCCTGAGAGCACCCCAGCACTATCAGGTTTTACCTCTTATCATGTGTTCCGCCCCAAAATCCGGACAATACCAAGAAAGGAGGGGGGGGTATCCATATTCATCAAAGACACCCACACCTCAAGACTGGTGGCAACGCACGATGCATCGGAGACCATCCAGGTGCAATTAACCATAGGCAAGACTGCTCTGCAAATTGTAGCATGTTACAGGCCACCCTCACAAACTCAGGAACCTCACATGGCCTTCCTGAAAACACTAGAGGGGATAAATGTATCACCAAACACCATCATACTAGGTGACTTCAATTACCCTAATATAGACTGGGAACACTACTCAAGCCCAAACACCCTAGCCCAAAAGTTCCTGGAATTCATAAACTCAAATGCCATGGAACAACTAGTCACCATCCCCACAAGAGGAGAAAACATACTTGATCTCATCATCACGAACATGGGAGCACAATGTTCAACACCGAAGTATACCCCTCACTGGTGAGATCAGATCACAAACTAATCTCGCTGGAGGTCCTCATCCCACCCCACCTGAAATAAAAAGACCACAGTAAAGAACTTCTCGAAGCCGACTTCACACTTCTAAAGACTAGTGTGGTCTCCTTTAAGGCCCCGAGCCGACGGAAAACAGTACTCAAGCCGCTGAATCACTTACAAATGCCTTCTACCAGCACCTGCAGGACTGCATGGATAAGGCAATCCCAAGCAAAACAAAGACTCTTTGTACCAAAGGCAAGCGTCCACTCTGGTGGACCCCAGCCATAAACAAACTCTACAACAAAAGGAGGAAGCTACTACAAGATAGAGCAAAATCCTTAAAAGGTAAGACACCCTTGATCACTATAAGTAAAAACTAAGAGCTCTCATAAAATCATCCAAAGCAAATTTTGAGAGAAAAATAGCTAAAGACTCAAAAGACAATCATAAGGCCTTCTTTAGCTATGTTAGAAACCTGGGAGGAAACTCCCAGATATGCTCAGAACTAGTTCAAAATGATGTGAAGATTACTGATCCTACAGACATTGCCAACATACTGGCTGACAGGTTCAGTGCAAACTTCTCCCCTCCCCAAAAGGAGAGATATCTATACCAAGCGATTGCAGCCCCCAAACATCTCCAACGCCCAAGTGAGAACTGCTCTCTCCAAAGCAAAAACACAGCATCCATGGGACCTGATGGTGTCCCCGGCTGTGTGCTCCACGAACTCAACGAGGAATTAAACCCACAGCTAGGACAGCTGTTTAATCATAGTCTTACCTCTGGATACGCACTCCAGGAGTGGCGCACTGCAACTGTGGTCCCACTTCACAAAGGCGGTGCCTCCACCGACCCTGGAAATTACCGCCCATTAGCTTGACAAGCCTTATCTGCAAAGCCATGGAGAGGATCATAATGGACCTCATAAATAAAGACATAGGGAATTTGCAGACTTTGGATCCATCCCAGTTTGGCTTTGTCAAAGGCAGATCATGCCTTCTAAACTTGGTTGACTTTTCAAACAGTCACCAAAGCCATTGATGAGGGAAAGGCAGTCCATACAGCCTACCTCGATCTGGCGAAGGCCTTTGATACAATACCCCACTCGGGTATCATTGAAAAACTCATCAGCTTAAATGTTAACCCATACATCACAAGATGGGTTGCAAACTGGCTGAGTGACAGAACCCACAGGGTCAGAGTTGCTGGCGCCATGTCAGACTCAAAGCCTGTCACAAGTGGTGTACCACAGGGCTCAGTCCTGGGCCCACTCTTGTTTGGCATCTACTTTTCCAAGTACAAGCAAACACAGGAGGGTTATGGCTGACAAAGTTTGCAGATGACTGCAAACTGGCGCCATAGTAGAAAACACATCTGACACAGATATCCTTCAGAAGGGTCTCACAGAAACGGATAACTGGTGCCAGAGCCATGGCCTAAAGTTAAATGCCAAAAAATGCATAGTCATACCCTTCGGGAAAAACAAGGTTACCCCTAGCTACCAAATAGGTGGCAATCCACTGAGTACAGAAGAAGTTATCAGGGACCTGGGGACCCAGGTTGATAGTAGTCTGTCATTCGACACCCATGTAGCTAAAGTAGTTAGGAAGACCTTCTACATTGCCCACCTTATCATGAAGGGATTCTCATCTAGATCAAGGGAGGTCATAGTCTCCCTATACTCATCACTCATCAGACCAATGATTGAGTACAATTCCCCATTCGGAATGTATCTGACCCGACACTTGCAGCAGCTGGAGAGGCCACAAATGTTCCTCACCAAAAGGATAAAGGGTCTCAAACATCTGTCCTATGCTGCCCGACTGAAAGAACTCCAGCTCTATTCAGTCGCCACCGCTTGCTCAGAGGTGACCTTTGCCTAACATACAAGGCCATGTCAAACCCAGATTTGATGAATATGCTTCACCTCAAAAATCTAGATCCGTCAGAGCCACAAGGGCGGAGACTTAAACCTCGACACGGCTATTAATAGGACGTGCTGGAGGGATAGATTCATCACCCAAAGACTCCCTATGCTGTGGAATAAAATCCCGGTATATGTGAGGCAGAGCACCTCGCTGGCCTTGTTCAAGAGAAATCTTGACCAATGGATGGGAGATCGCAGATATACCCCAGGGATTACCTCAGTGTCACTGCTCAACAGAGGCACAGCAAAATAATGGGTATAGTTCCCCATACTAAAGGGGTGGCGTAAGCCACAAAACTATGGGCTAGGCTTGTAAATGCCCTCGGGCAGATAGCCTAGTATGAACCTATGAACCTATGAACCTATTTGTGTCACTTTGCAGTGTCCCATTCACTGAACACCACATGTTGCAGCCTAGACCCAGCTGATAATGTGAACTACTGTAATGCCTTATGCCATAGTGTATCTCTGCAGCAGGTGGCATTGTCCTACAGGTATATACTCTGGTGTTGCACTGTATATGGGTGTTATTCAGAACATGTCACTACTGTAGGCCTTGTCTACCAATGGTATGTTACTCCCTGTGGACACATTCCGCAATGACAGGATGTTAGTTATAATGCAAGTGTGTGACATACCCTTCCAATACCCCATCATGGTCGTCCCTGTGAGATTGTGCATTTCACAGCAACAATACATGCACATGTACTGCATGCATTCAGGGTAGGTGTGTTAGATGTGTGCATGGAATATACCATCACCATTATATGCCTGGTGTGTTGGAATGCATCGACATAAAACATACTCACTGGCTACAGGCTGCTGCCTTGTTGTTATCCTGGAGGGACCTACATAAGAGGGCAAGAGATGCAATGTCAGTGGCCACACCTGTGGCACTGCTACAGGCTGGCTGCACTACTACCATACATCAACGGTAAATTTCCACAATACTACCACATCTGGACATCTGTTTATCACTACAATGCAGCAACACAATATATCTATGACAAGTCAGATATGCATGATCTACCTGTACCACCATGGATATTTACAAAACAGTGGTATACTGATGTGCCCTGTGTCCTTACCTGCATGCTCCTCAGCCAGTATGTGGGTGACACCCACCTCCACAAAGGGGTCCAGCGGTTGTTGGTGTTCCAGACGGGCAGGTGCCACGAGGCTGGCCAGGAGCTCCTCCACATGTGTCAGAGAGATGGATGGCATGCCCCCCCCATGCCAAGGTGATCCCCTCGGACTGCAGCAGCATGCTGACGGGCATTGCAAATCAGGTTGCTGCAATGATGCCGGATCTGCTCATAACTGCAGTTATACAGGCCGACATAATTGACCCTGTGGACTAGATTGTTCCACGGAGCGGTCCGCTCCTGCTGCTCATGGGCTGTCCTGCCAAAGAGCACCTGGCAGTGCTGTACCAGGTGGTTGATGATGACCTCATTTTTGTTCACTGAATACACAGGTAACCTGCCGTGTGACATCTTGCCTGAAAGACATAAAGATGGAAACAGGCCTGAGCAACTCATACGGCAAGGTTACCACAGTTCATAATACACATCTCTGTCACCCCCCCCCCCACCATATCAGCTTCAACAGATTGTACACACAGCTCATTAGGTATGGCTACAGCTTAACTACCGTTTGGACAGATTTCTGCTTTGTGACTGTAGCCATGTCCCCTATGTGGACACTATCATTGCTGGCCTGTTACAGACTATTCCCCCTGGATGCCATTGTCAGGGCCACTATGGTTACATATATGCCAGTGGTATGGCTGCTCTGAGATTACTGCACATCTGACAGTCTGTATTATTGGGGTTATCTATGCATGCTGTTGGACATGTACCGGGAATGTCTAGACTATTACTACCAACAAATTTTCTATAACAGTGACACAATAACATGTATATGTTCTATTGGCCAGCTGATCCACCTCTCCACACCCATCTGCCTATGATACCTGGCCACGACACATGTGCGTGGCAACCTGGGGCCTCCTCTTGTACTGTTACAGCAATACCATCAGGTGGAACCACCCAGGGGATGTTGCCCCCCCCAGGGCACACACTAACATGTTCTTGTCCCCTGAGCTCAGGTCTAGGGTCTGTTCCATACCGGGCTTCACAGATACATGAGGGATGTGCTGCATCAGTCTGACACACCCAGTACACATTCACATGGCCAACATGCTCCTCCTGCTCAGCCTCCAGACCGGGCACCTACAGGACATGGACTGCTGTTGTGAGTGGCAGTTGGTGGGAGGCTTGTTCCCATTGTGCCCATATTGGGGACCATGGGATGTCCATATCACAGACAACACACACCATTCACAGTGTTTACCCACCACATGTGTCACATACCACCCCTGTAGACTGTCCTCTATATCTACCAATCCTGACCACCTCCACATATGCACCTGCCATACTTCCTCATATTCCCATTGCATACTTCACAGATGGGGCAATGTGGTGCCAAGAAGGGACTAACATGTGACATACCCATCCATGGTGCACACACTGTCAGCTGTAGATATCTGTGTGTATTGCTATGTGTGCTGCTGCTTGTGGTACTGATATAGGGGACATGTCTTTACATACATATATGTTTGTGTGTGTGTTTGTACATATGTAGACATGTGTATATAGGTATATATCTGTATATGTGTAGATATATGTGCTGTCATATATATGCGCACATATATATGTCTACACATGGGTATATGTATATTTCTGGACATACATGCTGATATACATATATATCCTTATATATTATATATGTGACATATGTACACATATGTATATATATGTGAGGTACATTCAGACATCAGTTCCACAATCTCACAACACCTTCCTGCACAGCTGCACTGTTCTGCCTTGCTACAACACAGATAGCTGCCACATATGGACACTACTTGACATTAGTGGGGTATATGTGAGACCTGATTGCAGGTAACCCTATTACCCACCTATGGCATTCTGGCAAGCTACATTACAGATTCACCTGAGTATTCTGCCAGTGGTGGGCCATGGCTCCCACATGTCCATCATAATGGCATTACTTCCCCCACCAGCTATTGGCCACGTAATATACATACTTCCCATTACACAACACACACTATGATGGCTTACATCTTGTCTGTCAGTGCTGACCTGCACAGTTAACAGCTATGGCCCACTACCCACAAGGACAGACACTATTGTCCATAGCAGTTGTTCAGTTGAACATCATCACAACACCTGATGGCACATATAACTCATTCCACATCATCTATCCCATTATGATGGACAAGATTCTACATTCTAATACATGTACATATACTTCACATACCTGTTGTGGGAATGATGTCTTTATGACTGGCAGCTGGCTAAATGCCTGCATCTTCAGCTGTTAGTGTGATGAGCTTTATTTATTTTTTTCTGCTTCCGCTTTCTTTCTTTCTTTCTTTCTTTCTTTCTTTCTTTCTTTCTTTCTTTCTTTCTTTCTTTCTTTCTTTCTCTTTCTTTCTTTCTCACTTTTTTTCTCCAGTGAATGGATTGAGCTGCTTTGAATATATTGCAGCCTGGCTTTAGTAGGTGATGCACTTGATCAGGTGATGGCCTCTGCAACAGTCAGTGTCCTACACCTGCTAACTGCATGCAGCTTGCTGTGTAGTACTTCCAATTTCCACTGTCATGGCAACCACCTACTATAAATCTGTACATCATGTGGGTGTGGTCTCTTAACTTTTCCTGTGTGATGGACATCCTTCCTGTGTGTGGGCATCAGTGTTACAGACAGCAGGTAGCAATACCTCTTACAGAAGAACTGGCTCACTCAATCCAGCTACATATTTGTAGGAGGTTCCAGAACTACAGACAGAGTGTGAGTAGAGTTGTGTTATGCTTTGTATAATACTGGTGTTACAGAATGTGTGTGCACATACTAGTTTACCTTGGAATGCAGTCTGTATGCATAGCTCTCAACTGTGGGCCTAACCTCTTGATGGTCAGAGGTGTGCCTATAATATTTTGTTTGTCCACCACACAGGTCCTGTGTCAGATATTTCACTGGCAGTGTGTGTGTTGAGTGCTATCAGTACATGGCTACATCCATTTTTATTTCTAACGTCAATTCCCTAACTAAGGGTATGTTGCAGACTATCCTGTAACACCAGTGACTTGCTTAGTGTATGGCAACAGTTTTCCACATATGGGCCTGTGTTCCAGCCTCTGTCCTCCACCTACATATCAATATTTGCACATATGACATGCTGTCAAGGGTTGTTCTGTAGTGGGCTGTGAGTATATCACACTGTCATTGCTGCCATCAGTCCACTGCTGTTGTATCCTCCACATATATGGGGGGGCTGGGGCCATATATGTAGGCGCTTCACCTACACAATACGTGTGCCCTTATGCACTCCAGAGGCCAATGTATATAACAGTGGTATATGGCCCTGTATTATTGAGTCTAGGAGGGGGGATGCACCATAAATGACCTAGGCTGTTACAAAATGTGATGGTATCAGGGGTGAGCTGCCTTAAGGTATCTGGAAGTACAATACTGTATACTTCACCTATATTTACATTACTTACATAAATTGGGTTAATGCAGGCCTCCTGCCTCCTGCTATACAGACTGTTCTGTTTGTCAGTGTGCTTGTGATGGTGTCAGGTAAGCTTTGTTATGTAACAGTTACATCCCATTTGGTCAACTGAACTCTTTACCACCTAGTGATTTTGTACAGAGTGTAGGTAGAGGCTGCTGAACTATACACTTGCATTACTTACTGTTAATTGTTTGGTATCCTGTGGCCACGTCTGTCTTTACTATTGTACAATTTGAAGGGCTTGGCCTGGACAGCAGCAGTTGTGAACATTCCAGACTACTGTATTAGTATAACTGTTTCACAGTTGCATTACTCTGTTTATATGGATGTCAGTGTCTGAACAGCTATTAGACATGGCATATAAAAATAAAGGTTTTCCATTTCTGCAAACCTATGTGTGGTGTTTTTTCCTATGACCTCTCTGTGGGTATATGTTGCAGGCAACTATTTTCATTTGTATGGGTGGCCCATACAGTGTCCAGTTGTTAGGGTGGCAACTGTAGGCATAGTCACTGTTCCATATTGTGTGCACCTTCTACATATGTATCTTACTGTACATATCTCTGCATGTGTATGTGTAGTCACATATATATCTATATATATGTATATGTATATAGATATATATGTATCTACATATATGTGTCTGTGTTTATGTATCCTAAGGATGTTGATAGCTTCCACATTTTACATTTCCTATACGAACCAGACTGTACTGCATGATATGTTACCACTACCAACATGACATCATACAGGTCGGATCTAGTACTGTTAACATCTTCGGCCCATGTCATGTCAGGTCCTGGTTATGGGATCTGGGACACTTGGTAGTGTATTGCAGGGCAGACGTGTTTGGCTGTGGGGGTATGCCTATTCATACAAGACGTATATTGTTTAGGGCCTCTCAACCCATGTGGATGTATATGTTTTAGTTAATCTACCATTGCTATCTACAGATGTATGGCCATATATACCTATATATTTATATATATATATAAGTTGTATGTCTTTCGGCTTTTTCTCAATAAGGGGTTGCCACAGTGGAACTCCGGTCTGCTAATGATTGGCAGTAGATTGTTACGAAATGCCATGGTGCCAGCTCAATGCCCAACCTTCCACAAAGGCACGCCCATTTACGCACGCATGTCTTTTGAATGCTACCCAACTGCGGGGAGGACATGCAGACTCCACACAGAAGGCACTCCCAAGCCGAGAATCGAACAGGAGAACCTCTTGCTGTGAGGTAACAATGCTACCTCCATACCACCGTGGCAAACATATATATATATATATATATATATATATATATATATATATATATATATATATATATATATATATATATATATATATATATATATATATATATATATATATATATATATATATATATACACATATATATATATATATATATATATATATATATATATATATATATATATATACACACACATATATATATATATATATATATATATATATATATATATATATATATATATATAAAACTATGTCCATATATATCTGTGTACATATATGTAACTGGCTGTGTATATGTAGACATAGGTGTAGACATATATATGTGTCGATGTAGGCATTTGCATGTATATATGTTCATATATATTTATATATATGTATATATTTCTAAATATATATATATATATATATATATATATATATATATATATATATACACATATAAAGATATGTTGTAGCTGCTTAGATATTAATATATTTACACACACATACATCTAAATGTTGGTATACATTCTCTGTACTGTTGCATGACTGGGCTGGATGATATGTTTCTGTAAACATCACATTTATGTATCTCTGGTGTGGCTTAGTGGTAAATCCCTTTGTCTATGGTTCCTGGGGTCCTGGGTTCGAGCCTTGCAAAGGCTGTTTATTTTGTTGCTGGACAGAACATGGGCCGTTGAATACAGAGTGATTAAGGCACTTTAAAGCAGTTGTAAGCAGGTTTGCGCATGTTTGTGCGTAGGTAAGCACTGGTAACTTCCAGTGAGGGGGAGAGAAAGATGTCAATTAACAAGTAGTATATTCCTGTAGTCCACATTACTTTCCTAGTCAGTGCTGTTATCTGTATCTTACAAGTCTTACTACACTACCCTATAGCCTTATTTTGGTTAGTGATATGGCCGTCGTCATCATTACACATGAACTGGTTTTACCTGCAGTATACACCTCTTACCTGGTATACCTTTGGAGGGAATGTTTGTTAAAACTAACTAACTGTACACATATGCCCAGATTCCGGGTTGATGTTTTGCACTATGCTATCCAACTCTTTCTGCACAGACTCTGGGCATGTGTTGACCACATGCTGGTGTGCCTGGGCATATCTAGAATATTGCCCTTTTCCACCTTTAGTGACCTGACACACACATATACATGCTTTCCTACACAGTTATATTATGTAGAACAGTGTGGGCGACAGTGATCAGTGATACTTTATTATTCAGAGAAACTGCAACACTCACAATCCCCTACAATACTAGGGTGGACAGTACCAGTACAGGTTATATCGGTCTGTATTTCTCAGCACAGTGTTTGTAGCCAACATACCTGTGGGAGCAATGTTTGTCAGCACTACCTGACTGTTGCCACACAAAGTTCCAGATTCCAAATTAGTATTATGCACATACATCTCACTCTGTTACTGTACACACTCTGGTCACAGCTTGACAACATGGGAGTGTAGATAGGCCATACTTGAAATATTACTCTCCTAACAGTTTTGGGGGTTGCTACAGTGACAGGTGTTTTCTCATGATGGTTGACAATGACTTGTATTCCCTGTTTGCTAGCTACACATCTGAGATCATCCCACAGACTTATCAGGGGGACAGGGGGACAGGCAGCAGATATGGGCACATATACTGGATATTCTGACCTCATGTGTACAGTTGTGGGGTATGCATCTGTATGCAGTCTACTTCCACTCCCAGGATTCAGATAATGGATGTGTCTGCTACTACTTAAACACTTTCCATCAAAGTTGTGTCTGCTATATTGATATTGCTGTATATCTCCAATCTGCTTTCTGTCTTATTAATCCCCTGTGCTTATGCATTCTGATCTTGTATTACAACACTCTTATACAGAATTCCTAGACAGTTAAATGTTTTAGGACAGTGTGGGTGACAGTGATGTGTAATACCTCATTATTCAGAGCAACTGCATATCATTCTTTTATTTCTGGGCACAGTGTTGGTATCTGACAGACCTGTGGGAGGAATGTTTATTAGCACTACCTGAATGTTCCCACACACAGTACCAGGTTCCACATTACTATTATGCACATACATCTCACTCTGCTACTGTACACACTTCAACCACAGCTTAACAATTTGGGGTGTAAATGGGACATATGTGGCTTCTTATTCACATAAGGTATTGGGGAGTTGCTAGTGTGCCAGGTTTATTGTCATAGATGTGTGTCAATCAGTTGTATTTCCTGTTTTCTGCCTATACGTCTGGATCATCCCTCTGATTTCCCAGGGGGACAGGTTGATAGGCAATAGATATGGGCCACTTTAATAGACATTCTGGACATATCTTTACAGTGGTGGGGTATGATTCTGTATGCAGACTACTACCACTGGTGGGATTTGAACCGTGGCTGTGTGTGCTAAAAAAACAACAGTTCACATCTCAATTGCATGTGCTATTCAATTTTTGTTGTCTGTATTGCAGGGGCATGTTTATTCTGAGAGATCTGCTCTCAGACACACCCCCTGCACTCTTACATGCTCCGTGTAAATCTAGGAGCTTGGGCAGCGTGCCTTATTAATATGCATGGTGCACTGCCGTCCTGCTCCTAAACGGTTGCTTCCATGCAGGACTAAGCTAGTCCTGCACGGAAGTTTAGTAAATCTGGGGGTTAGCAGCGTGCCTTATTAATATGCATGGTGCACTGCTGTCCTGCTCCTAAACGGTTGCTTCCATGCAGGACTAAGCTAGTCCTACATGGAAGTTTAGTAAATCCGGGTGTTAGCATTAGACCTTCTCTACGTTTGAAACCCACTTTCGCTGAAACAGCATTGAAACCCACATTCAATGAAAATGCATCTGGACAGTGGCAGGTTAAATTAACCTATGGGCTGTTTTCATTCATAGGC
Source organism: Protopterus annectens (assembly GCF_019279795.1). NCBI lineage: Eukaryota > Metazoa > Chordata > Ceratodontiformes > Protopteridae > Protopterus > Protopterus annectens. The sequence continues at coordinate 1,393,614,660 of NC_056726.1, forward strand.
CCCTTGGACACATTGTTAGGACTACGCAAACGTTCTTTGATTCACCTTCCTGATTGTCTTAATTATAATAGATAATAATTGAATTTATATCCTTTGTACATACAGCACCACTTGTTACACTGTTTTAAATTTATAGTTTTGAACATTTTTCCAGTAAGCAATGAAACAAAACATATGAACCAGTAATGACAAACTGCCCAATTCAGAACATTTCAACTATAAAAGGCCACTCAAACGTTTGTCATTTCAATCCACCATTATCAGTCAATATGCACAATCTCTGCAGAAGTAAAAGTCATCTGAATAATTCCACATTAAAGAGATCTGAAACTAATGAAGAGGTTGTTGCTAGAAAACAACTTTATATTTCAGTGTTTCATCTACAAATTCTGTGCCTGCTGCCCTTAAAGAATAAATTGCCTATGTTACATTAAAAAATGGTAAGCTGGTATATTGCAATAAGGAATGTGTGGCAAGCTGAAAAACAGGTTCTTACTTACTAGGTATATCATCCAAAGGAGGACATATTCAGGACTGCAGCACCCCACCCCCTTAAAAGACAAATCTACATGCTGTGGGAGTAGAACCTATAGCCATCTACATCAAGATGCAAATATGCTACTTGCTGTGCTACCAACACCAATTTAAAAATATATACCATAATAGTGATAAAATTTGCTAAACAAAACAGTTGCACATTTTAAGCAGACTTAGCATGAGCAGCAGTAACCTCCAGATTCAGCTAGCTCTGCACAGCATGCAGAAATAGTGCAGGAGCTGCTGGAGGCAATATGGCCACCTTGTGATCCAGGAATAAGCTCCAGGGATATGCATAAGCGCTCCTGCACTATTCCTGCACGGACACAGCTCCTGTATGCAAATTACCCTGTTTGCAGCTGAAAACCATACAAATTAGGTGAATTTGGAATCCAGGAAGCTGGCAGCCAGCCATGCAGAACTAGTGTAGTCTGCAGAAATATAATCGATTAGTAACTGAGTACATTTCTGCAAACTACAAAATGGAGCCATGACAGCTCCAAATAAAGGGTGTATAGTATGTGGAAAGTATGCCAATGGCCAAATATATGGCCATTGGCATGGAAAACAGTTGCCAAAATAAAACATATAACTTTTATTTTATTTTTTTCCGATTTCAGCTGTTTAAGCATAGGGCAGTGGCACGCAAATGGGATTGGGCTGAAAATAAAAAAAACACCTGAAATAAGCATTGTATCCAACATCACTATTTTGCCATGATACCAATGGCAGGCAGAAGAAAACATGGCCAGTGAATAGTGGTTGCTAAGGGGGAAGGCTCAGTGTGGGACCTGTTACTATGCATTAGCAGGCAATCCTATGCAAATGAGGGGAATGATACCGAATCTCAGATTTCCCCTCAATGCTAACTAGCACCCAGCTGTGTAAGTGCAGAAATACCATGGTGCAAGCCTAAGAGTTATCTGACATCATAGGTTCATAGGTTCATAGGTTCATACTAGGCTATCTGCCCTGGGGCAATTATAAGCCTAGCCCAATTCTGTATGGCTTACGCCACCCCTTGATTTGAGTATACTGTGCCCTTTTTAAGGTTTAGTTTACTGTGCCTCTGTCTAATAGTGACACGGGAGTAATCCCTGGGACAAACCTACGATCCCCCATCAACCTATCGAGATTCTTCTTGAAGAGATTCAGTGAGGTGCTCTGCCTCACATGAACTGGAATTCTATTCCAGAGCAAAGGGAGCCTCTGGGTTATGAACCTGTCCCTCCAGCAAGTTCTATTTATTTCTGTGCTGAGGTTCAAGTCCCTCGAGCGTGTGGCTCTAAGGGATTTAGATTTACTGAGGTGGAGCATGTCCATTAATTCTGGATTTGACATAGCTTTGTATGTCAGGCATAGATCGCCTCAAAGTAGGCGGTATGCAACTGAGTAGAGCTGGAGTTTTTTTAACCGAGCAGCATATGGCATCTGTTTGAGAACCTTGATCCTCTTGGTGAGATACTTTTGGGGTCTTTCTAATTGCTGCAGGTGTCGGGTAAGGTACATCCCAAAAGGGGCATTGTATTCTATGATGGGCCTGATGAGGGATGAATAAAGGGGCACGATTACATCTCTTGATCTAGATGTGAAACCCTTCGTGATGAGGTGGACTATGTAGAAGGTCTTTCTAACCACTTTGGCAAAGTGGTTTTCAAAGGAGAGATTGCTATCAACTTGGGTCCCCAGGTCCCTAATAACTTTCTCTGTACTTAATGGGTTTCCGCCTATGTGGTAATTTGTGGGCACATTGTTTTTGCAAAAGGGTATGACTATACATTTTTTGGCATTTAGCTTTAAACCATGGTGCTGGCATCAGTTATCTGTCTCTGTGAGACCTTTTTGAAGGATGTTTGTGTCAGCTGGAGAGTTGATTATGGCACCCAGTTTGCAGTCATCTGCGAACTTGGTCAGACATAGTCCTCCCACGTTTGCCTGTACCTCGGAAAAGTATATACCGAACAAGAGTGGTCCCAGGACAGAACCCTGTGGGACGCCACTTGTGACCGGTTTCGAGTCTGACATGGCTCCAGCAACTCTCACTCTGTGGGTTCTGTCTTTGAGCCAGTTTGCGACCCATCTTGTGACATAGCGGTTTATATTTAAGCTGGATAGCTTATCTATGATGCCCGAGTGGGGTATTGTGTCAAATGCCTTTGCAAGGTCCAGATAGGCTGTGTGGACTACCTTCCCTTCATCTATGGCTTTGGTGACTGTTTCGAAGAAGTCAACCAGGTTCAAAAGGCAGGATCTGCCCTTGACAAAGCCGAACTGGGTAGGATCTAGTGTCTGTAGGTCACCAATGTCTTTGTTTATGAGCTCCATGGTGATCCTCTCCATAGCCTTGCAGACTAAGCTAGTCAGGTTTATGGGGCGATAGTTTCCAGAGTCCGTAGAGGCTCCACCTTTGTGGAGTGGGACCACTGTTGCTATACGCCATTCTGTGGGCACATATCCTGTAGTGAGGCTGAGATTGTATAGCTGTTTTATTTGAGGGATTAGTTCCTCTTGGAGTTCATGTAGGATGCAACCTGGGATGCCATCTGGTCCCATGGAAGCAGTGTTTTTTGCTTTGGAGAGTGCAGCCTTCACCTGAGCATCAGAGATGTTTGGGTGGCAGCCCTCTGCCGGGATAGATACTTGCTCTTTTGGGGGGGAGGGGGTGGAGAAGTTTGCACTGAACCTGTCTGCCAGGATATTGGCGATGTCTGTGGGTTCAGTGTATTTTTTGTCGTTTAGAATCAACTCATAACAAGTCTGGGAGTTGCATCCCAGGTTTCTAACATAACTGAAAAAAGCCTTATAATTGTCTTTGGTGTCTTGTGCAATTTTTCTCTCGAAACTGACCTTGGAAGATTTTATGAGGGATCGTAATTTTTTGCTAGTACTGATCAGAGATGCCTTCCCTATTAGAGATTTTGCTCTATCATGTAGTAGCTTCCTCCTTCTGTTGTACAGTTTATTTATGGCAGGGGTCCACCAGACTGGACGCCTGCCTTTGGATGATTGGGTCTTGGTTTTGTTTGGGATAGCATGATCCATGCATTCCTGGAGATGTCCGTAGAATGCGTTTATATAGGATTCTGCAGTTTGGGCCATAGTTTCCACTGGCCCTGGGGCCTTGAAGGATTCCACTTCGGTTTTAAGAAGTGAGAAGTTCACTTTTGAGAAGTTTTTCACTGTGGTTTTCTGGGCTGGGGGTGGGGTCGGGATGTGGACATCCAGTGAAATTAATTTATGGTCTGATCTTACCAATGAGGGATATACTTCTGGTATGGAGCATAGAGTCCCCATGTTGATAATGATGGGGGGGGGGGTGTCAGGCATACTGTAAGCTTATTGGAGCCCTGTGGCTCGAGTTTGCCCTTAGCTTCACAGATCTAAGCAAGGGTGTGTGTCTGAGGCTGCCTAGCACTCTTTACATTGCCTAAGTGGGTGTGCGCGCCGTGCACCGGGTTTTAAAGGAAAAAAAACTAAACCAGGAAATAGCAGCTCTGTGCACATCTGAGCACTGTGTTTGTGTGGCGCACCCCTGGGCTTAAACAGGAAGGCAATGGGAAGGGAAAACAGCAGTAGGAAGGTAATCAAGGAGAAGTAGCATAGCTGGCAGGTGAAATGTATCAGAATCAGCCAATAACACAGGCAGAAGCCCAGCCCAGCCCTGCACACTACTATAAACTATGCAAACACCTTTCCCTCTGTTTTTTCCCCACATACTATGCATCACCAGTGTACACAAGCGGATAAATTTTACCAAACAAAAGCAACAAAATAATAGGGGCTGCAGCAGCTATCATACATCAACATGTGGAAGAGGCTGAGGATGAGAATGCTGTCAACTAACCCACAATGAGGAGAAGGAGAAGAGTGTACAGACCCAGGGTAACCTACCAAAGGCTACATGAGCTGGAGATAGTGGAGCACTATAGGGTGGGCAGGGACCTCCAACAGCAAATTGTTGAACTGTGCTGGCCACACCTGACACACAGAACTAACAGAGGGGAACCCATCCCACTGGATACCAAGGCATGTGTAGGCCTAAGAATACTAGCCAAAGGTACCTTCCAAAGGCCAACTAGGGATATCATGGGGATCTCACAGGCATCAGCATCAAGGGTACTCCACCAGTTCCTGGATGCCATGTCAGCACGTGCTGGTGAGCACATATATTTCCCCAACACCTGTGAGGTGTTGGCCAGCAATATCTCTCTCTTCCACCAAATAGCAGAATACCCTGAAGTAGTGGGTGCTATAGACTGCACACACATATGCATCAAAGCACAACCCAGTGAGTAGGGTAGGGTCTACATCAACCGCAAGGGCTTCCACTCCATCAACTGCTAGGTTATGTCTGATGCCCAGGGCATTATAATGAATGTATGTGCTGGCTACCCTGGAAGCTATCACGACTCCCACATTTAGCATCTGATGCAGCTGTACCAGAGATTTGCCAATGGGAACATCCCTTACGGTCACATAGCGGGGGATGCTGGTTACACAATGGAGCCGTGGCTGGTGACACCCATCAGAAATGTACACACACCTGAACAAGAACTCTATAATGAGGTACAAGCACAGACCAGAATCATAATAGAGCATGTGTTTGGGATGTTCAAAGTCATGGTTCCAATGCCTGGACACAGCCGGTGGAGTCTTGCAGTACTCACCAGCTACATGTACCCAAATTGTCATTGTATATGCCATGCTACACAAAATAATCCTGTAGAAACAGCTGCAGCAGGAACAGCATGGGGCAGGGCTACACAGCTCCCCACCATTGCCAAGGCCTGCACAGGCACAGAGTGATTCAGAGGAGGAACAACCTGAGCCTGCCCCAGTAGGCAGAAGGAGGTATGCCCAGTATGCCCAGGCCTTGGCAAAGAGGCAACACATAGCACATACACTGACACAGTAGGGACCCAGGGAGTGACACCTCTCTCTAACTCGCACATACAGTAAAGGGGATGCCAAACATGACACTACCTGTGCTAAACCATGTATAGGGAATGTACCATGTGCATCCGACATAGTCAGCCCTCCAGCACCATCCTCAATACTGGCACACCCACAAAGTAAGTCACTCTTCCTGCCAATTGCTGAATGGAGTAGTATGTGCTGTTACTTGTATCTATGGTACAGATGTGAGCATGCAAGGGAATTGGGTGGCTGAATGGGATGCCAGCAGATAGTAGACACCTATAGTGGCAGCATGAGATATGTAGCAAATACTGGTGTCACCATAGTAGCCTGTACTAGACAAGATGACAAAACTCACTGCAAGAAATATGCTGGGCCACACGTGCCAGTCAGGGAGGCTCACATACCCAACAACAGTCTCAGCCAGCAGGACAGGTGGGTTCACTTTATAATTTCAAAATACTGAAATACCGAATTTCAGTATTTCGAAATCATAAAGTCAAAGAATCAAAATCACGAAAGTCCATAATCGTGAATTTGAATATCTCAAATTCACAGTTATGGCTTACGGTACATGGCGTGCAGTGTTGGGAGTGTATCGTGGTTTGTATTGTGTATGGATGTAGGTGCAATTGAAGGTAAGTGAGTGTTTTGTAAGGGTTTTGCGTGGGAGTTTGAGTATTTCTGAATGTATGTATGTTTTGTATGTGTTGATGTTTGTATATGTGTGACATTTGTGTGTGTGTGTGAGGGACTGTGAAATGTGTGGGTGTGTGTGTTTCCTTTTTGTGTCTGTTTGTGCAATCTCAGACTTAATATATATAAGTAGGGGGGTGCGGGGGGCTTGCCCCCCTGCTTATATGTAGTGTAGGTTTGTTTGTGTTTTTGTGTTTGTGTGTGTTTTGTTTGTTGTAGTGTGGGTTGGACGATGTATGTGTTGTGTGGTGTCTGGTGTGTATGTGTTCATGAGTGTGTGTTTTGTGATTGTGTGCTTTCGGGATTTTGGACGTTCGACTTTATGATTTTGAAATACTGAAATTCGGTATTTCAGTATTTCGAAATTATAAAGTGAATCCATACAAACACAAACAAAGGCTGGACTAAGGCCTCTGATTGATGGTTATGGAGAACACCCCCCCCCCCAGACCTACACAGACAGACTACAACAGGTCAGGCAGTGGGATGTTAGTTTTGAAGGGTAAGAAGTCAGAAACTGAAATGTAGGTCAATCAAACCTAAGACCGGTAGTACACTGATATGCCTCTAGTCAGCATGATAGGTTAGAATACAGAATGAAATGGAGCACCTGAAATACCAGTACAGGCATAACAAATGTGTACAAGTGTCAGGTGTGCCCCCTCAATCCTATGTAGAAATGTAGTATCAGTCAGGTGTGCCCTCCCAATCATATGTAGAAATGTAGTAACAGTCAGGTGTGCCACCCCAATCCTATGTAGAAATGTAGTAACAGTCAGGTGTGCCCCCCCAATCCTATGTAGAAATGTAGTAATAGTCAGATGTGCCCCCCCAATCCTAAGTAGATATGTAGTAACAGTCAGTTTTGCCCCCACCCACAATCATATGTAGGCACGTAATAATAGTCAGGTGTGCCTCCCCAGTCCTATGTAGAAATGTTGTAACAGTCAGGTGTGCCGCCCCAATGCTATGTAGAAATGTAGTAACAGTTAGGTGTGCTCCCCACATCCTATGTAGAAATGTAGTAACAGTCATATGTGCCCCCCCCCAATTCTAGGCAGAAATGCAGTAACAGTCAGGTGTGCCCCCCAATCCTATGTAGAAATGTAGTAACATATATGTGTAGGTATAATAACAGTGGAGCACAGATTACCTGAGCTGGCCAAGGTAGCAGGATAGATTGTAGCATGTGTACAATATGCAGGTCTCTGTGTGTTAGGTTAGTCTGTGTTGTATATTGTGGGAGAGTGGTCAGTATGTATGCATGGTGAGGTCTGTCCTGGTGGCTATTGCCCAGTACTGCTGATGACAGGGCCAAGTTCTCACAACTGCAGTGCCAAGCACAATGCTTCCCAGTATAGCACATTCCAGCAGTAAGCCATAGTAAATGTTTGGAAGTAATATGTCTCACCATCTGAAAGATGGATATGGCATGAATGTCGGCCCAGATATACAAGCAGCACACAGGGGGAAGTACCCCAGATGGACAGTGTATAATATGTAACTGTCAAATGGACACACCCTAGGAATTGTACATACAGGTTTGCAGCACCTTATTTGGGCTTGTAGTAAGGAATACCAATGTTGTCTGGCCAAACACTGGCAGACCACAAAGGTCATAAGAATGATGTATTGAGAAACAGCTGATGTCCCTACACAAGCCAACATAAGTGGAATGCCCCATGCATATCTGTGAGTCAGATGCAAGTAGTGTCCATAGCACACATGCACCCAGCTCACCCCACCACCACCCACAGATACCTCTCCAGTCTTATCGCTGCTGTTGGGAATGAGTACAATATGACCCCCACCTGTGTATAGCAATAGCGAAGGAATGCAGCATGCAGAGCAGGTGTCCCATGCAGGTGTGTCCCTAGCTGTAAGCAGGACCCTGCCAGCATCCACACCACTGGATCAATACTGACAGAAAGTATTGGCATGAACACCTTGCACACCTACCCTGTCACCCCAGGGGAATATAGTGTATCACAGTCTGGGACTATAGGAGTGACAGAATACAATGGCCTGCTACAGCTGGCCTGCATCACTACCAAATGGCTTACAGTCCTCTGCCAAAGGCCTGTGTCTCACCCGTACTGCCAGTGTATGTATGCCATGGACTCCCAAATAACAACATAACACAGTCCACAGAACCCAAATGCAAGGCCATGTGGACAAATCATAGTAACATATCCACCATGTCCTACTGCATGAACTGTGGACCAACACCAAATTACTGCTGTAAGGAGGTGATAACTATAGGGAACATATCAGATAATGTTTGATTGGGGGGCATGGCCAAGGATGAACACAGGATAGCAGCAGATTTCTTCAGCTCCACCAACTTAACTGCACTGACAGGAAATAATTACTTTAAAAATCAACTAATGAAATCATTTTCTTTCTAAATACGTTTGGAATATCAGTTTCTTGAATAATATCTAAAAAAGAAAGAAAATTTCAATAATTTTCCTGTCAGAAATCATCTTGGAAATTTCTCTTTCATCACCTCTGTTCAAAATGAGTTCCAGTAAGGCAAACAGTCAGGATTCCAGCATCAAGAAAGAGCTTCAGTCTCTGATATCTACTATTCAGCAACTAACAACCAAAATGGACAAACTGGATACTAAAATTGATAACTTCATAGAAAAACTACAAAACAAATGGATTTGTTACATCAAGACTTGCAACAACAGAAGGCTCAGATTACAGGCATAGAATAGACTGTTAATGATATGGAGAACAGAATACAGGAAGAAGAAATTAACATTGAGTTTTTGCTGAAGCAGAACACACACCTACAATCCAAACTTGATGACCTGGAAAACAGATCTAGACGCAATAATATTAGGATTTTTGGACTGCCAGAAAATATAGAAGGTAACAACATTACTTCCTTTTTAAATACTTGGCTTCCCAAAACTTTAGACTTGTCAGAAGCATTTTCTTTTGGTATTGAAAGAGCCCATAGGTCCTTATCTAATTTTAACTCTAACAAAAAGTATCTTAGATCAGTTATAGTAAGATTTTTATCATCTTATGACAAGGAGATGGTATTAAAATCTGCATGGGCTAAAGCACCTATTAAAATTAATGAGGCAACTGTGCTTTTGACAATGACTATTCTTCCTTGGTAATAACTAAAAGAAAAGTTTTTTTGCCATTAATAAGAGAGCTTAAGAAAGCACAGTTCAAAACTTACCTTTTATTTCCTGCCAAACTAAAAATCTTTTTACTTGATGGCCCTAGAATTTTTGAAGACTTGGACTCTGCTTTGCTGTATATTAAAAAAAATAAGATATTAGATAAAATAGAAGATATGGAATGGGCAAGTCCTTCGTTAAAGAGCATGGCAACAGGAACTTCTTGGAAGACTTCAGAGAAGCAAAAAAGACTAAAAAACAAATGACATGTTCTATATTTTTTTCTTTCTTTCCTTCTCTCTTAATCTCTTCAAATACAGTTACTGCATCTCCAGAAAGCCACAGATATTTTAAAGATTTATTCAAAGTTATTTTTCTGTGTGCAAAGAACTGTTTTTGTTTCATAAATAGTCAAACTCTCTGAGGAACAAATAACATGCTATCAATCAACTTGTTTCTCTTTGTGATAAAGAGACCTAAGGTTAGTAATTTGATACATTTTCTTTCTCTTCTTGTTTTAAATAATGGCATTCTTTATAAACTATGCATTTAGTGAGGGGTGGGGGAGGGCAAGGAGAGAAGTATGATGTAAAATATGGAAAAAGTGAAATAATAACTTATTAGTTCTTTAAAACTATATATGCTGTTTAAACACTGTTGCTAAATATTATATCATGACTTTATTGCTTATACATGATTACAAATAATATGTCATGATATAATTGCAAATAATTAGAACTAAAATAGTTGTAAGTAATATGTTTCATGTTTAACTTTATTAATACAAACAGCAAGTAATATTTCTTTGTAGATACTCTTTGTAGCTTCCTTTTTTCTTTCTTCTCTCACTCTTTATTTTTTTTCTCTACTCTCTTCCTTTTCTTTTTTTCTCTCTCTTTCTTTCTCTCTTATAAGTACAGTTATATGCTTCTGATAATACTGATATATGTATATAATAAGATTTGTATGAGAAAATGAAATGGGGCATATAAAAATAAGTTATATAATATGTTAAATAACTGTAGGCTTGGTTTCACTGTCATAGAGACTGTAATGACTTGTAAAATACTTTGCGAAGGTTTTGCACTGTTTAGTTTCATTTGTATTACTAAATGAATGTCAGTCACTTGTATTTACTAAAATTCCCGCCAGAATGTTAAGGGAGACAATTTGGGATGTGGGTTACCTTGTGAATAGTGTCCTCGAGTTGTTTTAAAAGCTTCAACACTCAGAATACACGCAGAGAAGCTGAATGCAGTCATTTTGAACTTTGACCCCTGATTTCACACTGACACATCGCAGATTCAAGAAGAACACTGTTCCAGGAAGTAGAACTGCTGTAAATGCGACTTTGTGATGAAAAACGAACTTTATGACATCTAAATGTGAGTTATTCTTTATAACAACATACTTATTTAAGATGTAATTTATAAAATATGAAAGTTATAATGATTTTAAATGATTCAGTATGCCATAGTAAGCAAGTGAGATATTTTAGAAGGCATAGAAGGTAAAACACATATACACATGTTTTTGAAAGCTTACATGACTGCAGCATATTAATGTATATAAATACTTATGATTTAAACAAATATAATGTTATAAATCATTTGCCTTAACTCACTGACAAGCACAAGTATCATTATGTCTATATTTTAGAAGAAACTGTCAAGTGACATATTTTAAAGCTGCAGTTCAGATATATAAAATACAGATGGCTTTCATCACAATGATTTATGTATAACTAGGAATTATCATTGCTGTGCAGTATGACTTGTAAACATATGTATGAGTATAAATATTTTATTTACTGGCAATAATAAGTATGAGAAGAAAGCTTTGGTGCAAGTAATTTAAAGTTTTTAAAACTGTTAAATGCATTTCTATGGCAGAAAGTAGGAATACCCTAATATATGTAATGTCTGAACCATTATAGCCTAAGTTATTGAATCCAAATGAACATAAGAACTTATTTTTACAAACTTTTAATAAACTAATATATAGATATGCTCCTTTTTTTTTTTTTTTTCTCTCTCTCTCTCTTCCTTTCTCTCTCTCTCTCTTCTCGGTTCCCATTATCAAGTTTATTAGAATGCTATTTTGATTATAAGTGTATTTTACAAAATAGATGTACATAGTAATATGAGCTGTTTCTAAATGTTCTTATTTGTTTATATGAAGCTGATTTATAAATTGTTTAGCTTTGCCTTACTAGATAATCTAATTAAATGAGGTTAACTTTAGTTAATAATAGTTAGTATTGAATTTATATGGTGGCAGCTGAGGTACTGCTGCTTAGGATAGGGGGATAACTTGAGTGGTATGTCCTACTCAAAGTTGGAGTTCTTAACTCCAGGCTGGGTGCAATGTTTAATCCTAATATTATTTTCACCTGTTTATTGTTGTTTGTATATAGTTCTGACATCCACAACACATTTTATAAACTTATTGTCACTACAAATAAAAGTGAAGCTTATACAAAATCTTATAAGATTTTCAATAAATACAGCTATAATTAATGGTACACCTAAAGGAGGAGGTATAATATTATTTATTTTGTTAATTGTTATTCTGATTATATGTTTTATATGTTTATAAAAGCTAAATGATTTCTCTAAAAGGAATTTCTTTAAACATTAATGGACTGAATAACCCATGTAAAAGAGCAAGTTTAATGAGATACATTAATTTGCATAGGGCCAACTTAGTATTCCTTCAAGAAACACATCTCCTGAAAAAGGATATTGATAAATTAGCCACTAATAAATATACAGTCTTGGTTAGTTCAGAACACACTCAGAAAAAAAGAGGAGTGGCTATTTTATGGAATAAAAGTATGCCCATACCTAAAATTATTAAGTCTTATAAAGATGATAAAGGAATGTTTTGTATGGTTACAATACAGATTAATGGAAAGATATATACATTAATCAATGTATATTGGATACCAGGAATTGGCATTAATACAGTGAAACACCATCTCAATAAGATCATATAATTTTCTATAGGAGATATTATTTTAGCAGGTGACTTTAATTGTATCCGACATGAAAAAGATACTACTACTATAGGAAAAAGGAAAATTACATCTAATGCAAAACATTTAAAGGATTTTGTTAATTTATATAATTTGAATGATATTAATAATCAGATAGATTCAAAATCATTACCATACACTTTTTTTTCTAACAGATATAAAACTTATTCAAAAATCGATAGAGTCTTTATTTCTAACCAGATGGTTACAGACTTAATTAATTCTAAAATCATTACGTGTCCTATATCAGATCATAATTCAATTGTCTTTGAGTTTATGATAAAAAGTACTTACAATGTTCAGATCAAAAGGATACCAGCATACTTAACTCAACTAAAAGACTATAAAGATTATATACTTTCAGAAGTGCAACATTTTTTAGACTTAAACAATACACCTGAAGTCTCCATTGTTTATGTTTGGGATGCTTTAAAATCATATTTATATGGACAAAGTATCAGATGGTATAATAATAAAAGGAAATCTTGGGACAAGGAATTACTAGATATTCAAAGCAAATTAGACTCATACAAACATAATAATAAAGAAAATATTATGGACAAAAAGTCATTGAAGAAATAAATAAATTAAATGAGAAATACAAAGAAATTTTAACTCATAAAGTTAAAATAACATTAGAGAAATATAAGTTTTTGTCTTACTCAATAAGTCCCAAATACTTACATAGACTTAAAAATAAAACAAAAAGGTTGAATAAACAAAATCATATCAAAGAAATTTTCTCTCCAAGGAAAAAGAAGAATGTTTCTAGTTTACCAGAAATATGAGATGAATTTAGAAATCACTTTCACAAAATTAATCATAATAACATTAACATGGAGCCTAAAGGTAAAATAAAGAAATTTATAACTACAAACATGAACAAAAAGCTTAATAAACAACAGACTAAACTAATGGATAAAAATATTACATATACAGAGGTTATTACACAAATAAACAAGCTTAAATCAAACAAAGCACCAGGTAATGATGGTATTATACCAGAGATCTATAAAATTCTTCCCAAAAGTACTTACTCATTAATACATAAGGTTTTTATTTTGGCCCAAAATTAGTTAACAACTCCTCCATCTTGGCAATACACATTTATTTCACCAATTTTAAAACCCAATAAAGACCCAGCCAGATGCACTTCATATAGACCTATTTCATTACTTAATGTTGACTATAAAATGTTTATGAGTATTTTTGCTGATAGATTAAAGACAATCATCCCAGGCATTATAGATATAGACCAGACAGGCTTTATTGTAAATAGAAATACTTTTGATAATATAAGGAGAACTTTAACGTTAATTGATTTTGCAAATAGGAAAAAGAAAGATTTAACACTTATTAGTCTCGATATAAGTTCAGCATTTGATTCAGTAAGTTGGGACTACTTGTTTATCTTACTGAAGTGCACAAACTTCTCAGATGCATTTGTAAATCTAATTGAACATCTACATAAAGGAGCATTGGCTTACATTAAGATAGGAACATATGTCTCACAAAAAATACCCATTTTAAAAGGTACAAAACAAGGGTGTCCACTCTCTCCACTATTATTTACTTTAATAATGGAGCCTTGGGCTAATTTGATCAGAAACAGTACTGATATAGAAGGATTTGATATAGATGAAAATACAATATCTAAAATTCAACTTTTTGCAGATGATGTTCTAATTACATCAGCTGGATCTAACTCTTCTATGCAGTCCTTATTTGATAAAATGATGGATTTTAAAAATATCTCTGGTTTAATATTCAATGAAGAAAAAACTAAAATATTACCAATATACACACGAAAAAATGTCCTCATTAATGATTTTAACAAATATATACCCAACTCAGGTCAGATAACTTACTTAGGTATAATATTAACTAAAGATATCAAATCTATTATACATAATAATTATAGTACCTGTCTTCTTAATATGCAAAATCTTTTCAATAGCTGGAACAATATGTTTTTTACCATGGAAGAGAGACTCACAATTATTAAAATGATAGTATTCCCTAAGATATTATACTTAATACAATCAATAATACTCCCACCTACAAAAATAATTATTAAGAAATTGAATTCACTAATGTTAAATTTCTTATGGGCACCTAATAGACCTACGATTGCATTAAAGAAACATACTAATAGCTGGTCTCAAGGGGGCATTTCATTTCCAGACTTTAATTTATATACTATCTCTTCTATTATAAAAGTTATTACTTTGTTAATAGATCAGTCATATGTTGCAAGATGGAAAGATTACTGGGAACTAATTAGCATTCACTTCATGAAAATCTCTTTAATACATAAAAATATTATTGTAAATAACCCCATGTTATGGTTAATAAAAGAATTTTGTACTTCATCCATTACACCAAAATATGTAGTTAGTTACCCATTAAACATTATTATCAGTTATCGTAATTTTATATTCATGCATCCTAAGTATAAGGAATGGAATTTTATTCTATTCCTATAATGTATACACAAGGTATGCTTTTGTCAACCACCTCTGAAAGAACTCTTTTAGTCACAGAGAATGATCTAAAGTATTGGTATCAGTTGCTGTCTGATAATAAAGTAAAAAATTTAGACTTCTTAAAGCAAGAATTTGATTTGAGAGAAACATGTTGGTTAGAAATTCAGACTTTTAGACAACATCTTATTAATAAAATTGATTTAATGTCTTTAACAGTTAAAGAATCTGTTCCAATACTGATTGATTACTTGATATTAAATTTACAACATAGAGTTTCTGATAAAGGTAAGCTCTCATATATACATAAAATTATCAGAGAAGAAACTCATTACAGTTCAGATACTATTGGAATTATTTCATTTCCATTAATTGTGAATCACCAAAACAACAAGATAAACAATATATATTGGAATCTGCTTATAAAACTACTTCTTCCATTAATTGGAGACTTTTTACTTGGAATTTTTTACATAGATCCTTCTATACACCTTTAATGATGAATAAAATAAATAATAAAGACAACTTATGTAAAAGATGTAATGTAGAAATAAATGCTGATTGGGCACATATGTTTTATGACTGTATAAAATTAAAGGAATATTGGAAGTTAATCAATGATTTTTTGCAGGCCCTTTTCACAGATAATTTCATTGTTTCTAAATCACTTATATTATTTAACACACCTGTTCCTAAAAGTGTTAGAAAAGTTAAACTTCCCTTATTATGGTCTATTCTAGCAGTGGCTAGAAAAATAATAACCAGAAATTGGATTTCAGATACCCCTCCTTCATTTAATGAATTTAAAAATGTTATGACTGAAGTGTGTCATATGGAATTGATGACAATAAAATCAAGAACTACTAGAAAAACATCTTATTATATTATATGGGATACTTTACAAAACCTGTTAAAAAAATCTTAGTCTCAATAGCATGACATTATAGTTTAATCAATTGATTTGATTTGTAGTGGATGTCTTTGTAAATACTTTGGTTATTTTATTGAATGTTATAACTATTTCTATTTTAATTGCTTGTATAAAATTGTTATGATATTTATTTTGTATGTTAAAAACCCTAAAATTGTTTAAAAAAAAAGATAATGTTTGCATAATGTATGGAAGAGGATAGAATAATAGAGGGGGGGGGTGGGATGGGAGCATGGGTGGCATGGACTGTGTGAAGTCCAAAACTCAGCCATGTGCACATACTATCCCTGGCTGCAAACACAAGAATGGGTGGTTACAAACCTGCTCGTAAACCACAATGTGAAGGGGAAATGTCCAGAATTATGACCCCCCCTGCCTCTCGGTAACCTGTGTGAATCTGTACAGCTATGAAGTATGGCCACAGCAGGATATGGCCATACTGTCACGTCGATGGATGTGCAAGCATGGGATCCTCTGCTACCACTGTACCAAGGTGCTGAACCATTTACACTCCCAGCAACAAGTGTCTGAAGCTTCCCCTCCAGAATGGCATGATTGTGCAAGAATATGTAGGCTACTGACCACAATACTGGACACAGCTGCATTCACCCTGTGTTCCCCAGGACATCACTAAAAGCAAATATGTCTACCTGACAGTACTCGATGACAGAAAACATCACAGTGTATAACAGTACATATGTCTGAATATCGCTGCTAACACTAGGACCATGTAGCAGAAGCAGCACAGACACAATTGCCTGCAGTAACCCACTATCCTTTGCCCATTTTGACCCCATATTGTCAACCAGTCTACAGATATCCTGCAGAAACAGTTTGCTAGCTGTAGGTGTAGAACACAAAAGTCTGCACTGGAGTACAATCTACCTGGAATGGATTCACACATTCAGTACAGAAGGTCATACTGGGCATGCTCCCACACTTAGAGAAATGAAGGCCATGTCAGACAACAAAATATTAAAAGGTCATACTGGGCATGCTCACACACTTAAAGAAATGAAGCCCATGTCTGGCAACAACAGTGGACCATACATATCTGACAGTCGCAGATGTTAGTGCATACACTCCTCAGTACACACCAGTCATGCTTTGCACGCACATTGGATAGGAATACACACATATATCCAAGGACAACACACTATAATAGGCCAAAATTACACATACATACATGTGTGGAAGAGAGTGACAGTGACAAAGAGCCTTCCATCATGAGGCCTTTCCCACCCAGCACACATCCAGTTGGCTAAAACCACATGATGTGCAAATGTCAATCAACATAGACATTTGCCTCTGGAATCCCTCAGCACTATAGTGTCTGTGGTGCTAGTGCTAACTGTGTAACATGACTGTACAAGTCAGTAGTCATTTAGCAGTTGTATACACATACCTGTGGAATATAAACTTGTTTGTGCCTGAGTGTGATGTGTCTGCCTCTAGATGAATGGGTTATGGCCCATGCACACACACTGCTCTCCCCATTGCCCTACTATGGCAAGCCTGCTGATGTCTTCACCTTGAAATACACCTTTGGGGAAGTAGTAGCCCAGTAATCTCTGTGGCATGTCCTATAACTACATAATGCTGTAGTGTAATGTACTAGTTAGGTAGGAGTTTTAATTCCAGACGTGGCAACTGCGTGTGTGTTTGTCTGTGTAGGGATCAATGCTTTTTAGGCCAGTCACACTCACTACAATTTCAAATGCCCTACATTGGCATGCCTGCTGATGTAATTCACTTTAAAATACACATTTGGGGAAGGAGTAGCCCAGTAATCTCTGTGGCATATCCTATAACTGTGTAATGCTGTACTGTGATATACTAGTTAGGTAGGAGTCCTATCCCCAGATATGGCAAGTGTGGATGTTTTTGTTTTGTGTGTGTGTTTGTCTGTGTAGGGAGCAATGCTTTTGAGGCCATTCACAGTCATGACAACCTCCATTGCCCTTCTATGGCATGCTTGCTGATGTCATTCACTTTGAAATACACCTCTGGGAAAGAAGTAGCCCAGTAATGTATGTAGCGCATCCTATAACTGTGTAATGCTGTAGTGTGATATATGATTTAGGTAGGAGTTCTATCCCCCAGCCATGGCAAGTGTGGGTATTTGTTTGTCTGTGTAGGGAGCAATGCTTCTGAGGCCATTCACAGTCACTACAACCTCAATTGCCCTTTTATGAGAAGCCTGCTGATGTCACTCACTTTGAAATACACCTTTGGAGAAGCGTAGCCCAGTGATCTGCATGGCATGTCCTATAACTGCATAATGCTGTAGTGTGATGTGCTAGTTAGGTAGGGGTTCTATCCCCAGACATGGTAAGTGTGGATGCTTGTGTGTTTGTCTGTGTAGGGAGCAATGCTTTTGAGGCCATTGACAGTCACTACAACCTCCATTGCCCTTCTTTGGCAAGCCTGCTGATGTTATTCACTTTGAAATATACCTTTGGGGAAGGAGTAGCCCAGTAGTCTCTGTGACATGTCCTATAACTGTGTAATGCTTTAGTGTGATATACTAGTGAGGTAGGGGTTCTATTCTCAGACATGGCAAGTGTGGATGGTTGTGTGTTTGTTTGTCTGTGTAGCAAGCAATAGTTTTGAGGCCATTCACAGTCACTACAACCTCCATTGCCCTTCTTTGGCAAGCCTGCTGATGTCATTCACTTTGAAATACACCTTTGGGGAAAGAGCAGCCTAATGATCTCTGTGGTGTGTTCTATAAGGGCATAATGCTGTAGTGTGATATACTCATTAGGCAGGGGTTCTATTCCCAGAGAAGGCAAGTGTGGATTATTGTGTGTGTGTTTGTTTGTCTGTGTAGGGAGCAATGTGTTTGGGGCCATTCATAGTCACTACAACCTCTATTGCCCTTCTCTGGCATGCCTGCTGATGTCATTCACTTTGAAACACACCTTTGGGAAAAGAATAGCTCAGTAATCTCTGTGTCATGTCCTATAACTGTGTAATGCTGTAGTGTGATATACTAGCTAGGTAGGACCTCTTGCCCCAGACATGGCAAGTGTGGATGTTTGTGTGTGTGTTTGTTTGTCTGTGTAGGGAGCAGTGCTTTTGAAGCCATTCAGTCACTACAACCTCCATTGCCCTTCTTTGGCATGCCTGCTGATGTCATTCACATTGAAATACACCTTTGGGGAAGGAGTCGCACAGTGATCTGTGTAGCGCGTCTTATAACTGTGTAATGCTGTAGTGTGATATACTAGTTAAGTAGGAGTTCTGTCGCCAGAGATGGGAAGTATGGATGTGTGTGTTCGTTTGTCTGTGTAGCGAGCAATACTTTTGAAGCCATTCACAGTCACTACAACCTTCATTGCCCTTCTTTGGCAAGCCTGCTGATGTCATTCATTTTGGAATACACCTTTGGGGAAAGAGCAGCCCAATGATCTCTGTGGCGTGTCCTATAACTGCATAATGCTGTAGTGTGTTATACTAGCTAGGCAGGGGTTCTATTTCCAGATGTGGCAAGTGTGGACTTTTGTGTGTTTGTTTGTCTGTGTAGGGAGCAATGTTTTTGAGGCCATTCACAGTCACTACAACCTCTATTACCCTTCTGTGCTATGCCTGCTGATGTCTTTCACTTTGAAATACACCTTTGGGAAAGAAGTAGCCCAGTGATCTATGTAGCGCATCCTATAACTGTGTAATGCTGTAGTGTGATATACCAGTTAGGTCGGAGTTCTATCCCCCAGCCATGACAAGTGTTGGTGTTTGTCTGTGTAGGGAGCTATGCTTTTGAGGGCATTCACAGTCACTACAACCTCCATTGCCCTTTTATGGCAAGCCTGCTGATGTCATTCACTTTGAAATATACCTTTGGGGAAGGCATAACCCAGCAATCTGCGTAGCATGTCCTATAACTGCGTAATGCTGTAGTGTGATGTACTAGTTAGGTAGAGGTTCTCTTCCCAGACATAGTAAGTATAGATGTTGGTGTGTGTGTTTGTCTGTGTAGGGACCAATGCTTTTGAGGTCATTCACAGTCACTGCAACCTCCATTGCTCTTTTGTGGCATGCCTGCTGATGTCATTCACTTTGAAATACACCGTTGGGAAAAGAGTAACCCAGTAATCTCTGTGGCATGTTATATAACTGTATAATGCTATAGTGTAATATACTAGTTAGGTAGGAGTTCTATCCCCAGACATGGTAAGTGTGGATGCTTGTGTGTTTGTTTGTCTGTGTAGGGAGCAATGCTTTTGAGGCCATTCACAGTCACTACAACCTCCATTGCCCTTCTTTGGCAAGCCTGCTGATGTCATTCACTTGGAAGGAGTAGCCCCGTAGTCTCTGTAGCATGTCCTATAACTGCGTAGTGCTGTAGTGTGATATACTAATTAGGTAGGGGTTTTATTCTCAGACATGGCAAGTGTGGATGTTTGTTTGTGTGACGAGCAATGCTTTTGAGGCCATTCACATTCACTACAACCTTCATTGCTCTTCTTTGGCAAGCCTGCTTATGGCATTCTCTTTGAAATACACCTTTGGGGAAAGGGCAGCCCAATGATTTCTGTGGCATGCCCTATAGGTTCATAGGTTCATAGGTAGGTACTAGGCTATCTGCCCAAAGGCATTTGTAAGCCTAGCCAAAATGTGTTGGCTTTCGCCGCCCCCTTAGATTAGTTCCTTGTGCTTCTGTCCAGCAGAGCCATTGAAGTGATCCATGGGGTAAACTTTCTGTTTCCCATCCACTCATCAAGGTTTCTCTTGAAGAGGGTTAGTGAGGAGCTCTGCCTAATGTAGATTGGAATCTTGTTCCAGAGCATGGAAAGTCTCTGGGATAGGAATCTATCCCTCCAGCATGTCCTATTTATTGTTGTGGTGAGGTTTAGATCCCTTGAACATGTGAGTCGAGTGGATATGGTTTTCTTTAGGTAGAGCATGTGCATCAATTCTTGGTTGGACATGGCCTTGTATGTCAGGCAGAGATCCTCTCTGAGTAGGCGGTATGCAACCGAGTACAGCTGGAGTTTCGATCTGCATAGGGCATCTGCTTGAGGCCAGTGATCCTCTTGGTGAGGTACTTCTGTGGTCTTTCCAGTTGTTGCAGGTGTCTTGTAAGGTACATCCCAAATGGGCATTGTACTCTATGATGGGTCTGATGAGTGATGAGTAGAGGGGTCCAATGACCTCTTTCTATCTGGATGCAACCCTTTTTGTGATTAGGTGGGCCACATAGAAGGATTTTCTAACCACTTTGGCAATGTGATTATTAAAGGAGAGGTTACTATCTTCTTGGGTCCCCAGATCCCTTATTACGTTTTCTGTATTTAGGGGGCTACCACCTATGTGGTAGTTTGTGGGTACTTTGGTTTTTCCAAAGGGGATGACTATGCACTTTTTGGCATTTAGCTTGAGGCTATGGTTTTGACACCAGGTATCTATCTCAGTGAGACCCTTTTGGAGGCTGTCTGTGTCAGCTGGAGAGTCAATTATAACCCCTAGTTTGCAGTCATCTGCGAACTTGGTCAGCCATAGTCCTCCTGTGCTTGCCTGTACCTCTGAGAAGTATTTGCCGAACAGGAGGGGTCCTAGAACTGAGCCCTGAGGAATGCCACTTGTAACTGGTTTAGAGTCAGACTTAGCTCCTGCAACTCTTACCATGTGGGTTTTGTCCATGGGCCAGTTTGCAACCCATCTTGTGACGTAGGGGTTTATGTTCAGGCTGGTGAGCTTGTCTATAATACCAGAATGGGGAATGGTGTTGAAGGCCTTTAAGAGGTCTAGGTAGGCTGTGTGGACCACCTTTCTCTCATCTATAGCCTTGGTAACTGTCTCAAAGAAGTCCACCAGGTTTAGGAGGCATGATCTGCCCTTAACAAAGCCAAACTGGGTAGGGTCCAGTGTTTGGAGGTTTCCAATGTCTCTTTTAATGAGATCCATGATGATGTGCTCCATAGCTTTGCAGATCAAGCTAGTCAGGCTTATAGGGCAATAGTTCCCGGGGTCTGTTGTGGCTCCACCTTTGTGGAGTGGAATAAGCATTCCTGTGTGCCACTCTGTGGGCATGTAGCCTGTGGAGAGGCTGAGTTTAAACAGTGTGTTTAGGTGAGGGGTTAGTTAATTTTTGAGCTCGTGTAGGACACAACCTGGGACACCGTCTGGTCCCATTGATGCTGAATTTTTGGCTTTGGAGAGGGCTGTTTTAACCTGAGTGTCTGTGATTTCAGGGGCACTACATTCTTCTGGTGTAGTTATTGGCCTTTTGGGGGTGAGAGGGGGGTGAAGTTTGCACTGAACCTGTCTGCCAGGATGTTGGCTATATTGGTCAGTTCAGTGTATTTTGTGCCATTCTGCACTAACTCTGAGCAGATCTGAGAATTGCCACTTAGAGTCTTGACATCGCTAAAGAATGCCTTGTAGTTATCTTTGGAGTCCATGGCAATTTTTCTTTTGAAGCTAGCCTTGGAAGATTTTATGAGGGAATGTAGTTTCTTGCTGATACTGATCAGGGATGTCTTTCCTTCTTGGGATTTTACTCTTTTCTGTACTTGTTTCCTCCTTCTATTGTATAGCTTGTTTATGGCAGGGGTCCACCAGACTGGTTTCCTTTTCTTGGAGGAGTGAGTCTTGGTTTTGTTTGGGATAGCATGATCCATGCATTCTTGTAGGTGCCCATAGAGTGCATTAGTAAAGGATTTTGCAGCTTGGACAGCATTATCCTCTAGCATGGGGGCTTTGAAACTTCCCACCTCGGTCTTAAGTAACGTGAAGTTTGCTTTTGAAGTTTTTCACGGTGGTTTCTTTGACTGGGGGTGGTGGTGAAATGTGGATATCCAGAGTGATTAGTTTATGGTCAGAGATAACCAGCGAGAGGCTAACCTCCAGTGTGGAACACCGGTCACCCATGTTGGTGATGACCAGGTCCAATATGTTGTCACCTCTGGTGGGGGTGTTGACCAATTGATCCAGGGTGTTTGAGTTTATAAATTCTAGGAAATATTGGGCAAGGGAGTTAGTACTTGAGTAGTTCTTCCAGTTAATGTTTGGGTAATTGAAATCACCCAATATCAGGGTGTTTGGTAGGACCTTTATGTTTCACATTGTTTCCAAGAATGTGGAGTGGGGGTCCTGGGACATGGTCGGTGATCTGTAGCAAGCAATAATTTGAATAGCAATTTTGCAAATTGTTAGTTGCACGTGGATAATCTCTGAAGCATCGTGCTGTGCCACTAACCTGGAGGTTTGGGTATCCTTGATGAATATGGATACTCCCCCGCCTTTTGTATTTCAGTCCGGGTTTTGTGGCCGAAATGTATGGTATGAGTTGTAGCCTGGTAGTGCTAAGGTGCTCTCTGGAGCCTTAAACCAAGTTTCTGTTACTGCACATATATCGATTTTCTCCATACTGAGCAGTGCCTCGAGTGCATGCATTTTGAGGTTTAGACTTCTGGCATTGAATAGCATTACCCTCAATTTTTTGTTACTTGTGCTATTTACAGTGGTGGGTTTGTCTTTTAAGCCTTGCCTAAAAAAGGCACTATGGGGGTGGCAAGAGCCTTGGCCAGTATTCAAAAGCCTAAGGGTGACAGGTGCAAGCTGTAACTAGTGAAGCAGCGTGGCTTATCGAACATGTCATCCCAGGCTGAAAGACACTGGATCCCCTTTGAATGACACCAGAAGCTTAGCCAATTGTTGAAATTGATAATTTTTTCTCTATACCGTGGTATCATTCTTAGTGAGGGCAGGATGCTACTCAGGGTCAGGGTCATACCGGCCTGGGCTATGTGATCAGAGAGCTCCTCGATGTCTCTTTTCATGTAGTCCAGGGAGGTACAGCTCAGGTCATTCACACCAACATGGACAATGACAGTCATATTTGAACTTGTTCTGGAGTGACCTGAGTGCTTGTGTTATGTGGCGGATCCTGTCACACGACAGGCAGCTAGTAGTAACCTTCTCCTTGTTCAGCCTAGTGAGTGGGATGTCAGTGTGCCTGACTATAGAGTCACCTATTACTAGTGTGTTTGGAATGTTATTTTGCCTTAAGGGCTTGATTGTGTGCCACACTGGTTTTGTAAAGTATGTGTTTCATGGTTTGTGTTGGGGGGTGGAGGTTGCTTGGATGTCTGCTTGGAGGTCTCTGTTGCTTTTGCAGATTTTTATTTAGAGTATGTTTTTGTGTATTTATGTGTGTTTTTTGCCAGTGCTGGTTTCATAGGTCTATGTGAGATTGGTGGTGTGATGCAAGTAATTCCCTTCTCCTCTTGACTGCCTGGTCCAGTCTTGGGTTGAGAGAGCTTAGCCTCCAGTTTGGCTGTATAATTGCATCTCTCGCATGTATTAGTGTTTGGTGGAAGTAGGAGAGGGTTGTCTGTGTACATAAGGCAATTGTAACATTGCCTCAAAATGCCCAGATTCACCAGTTGGACCGGAGAGTACACCTGAAACTGCCCTTTGGACATACCTGGATAGGTACAGTGAACTGTTTTACTGATTGGCTGGTAAGGTCGAATAGAGAGCCTTGTCCTTCTTTACAGTATGGGGGGGGGGTCTAATGCTAAGGTTTATTAATGCTTGCTATGAGTTTTGAGCAAGTGCCAGGATGAGAAGTGAATGGTTTGAGTGCTTAAGTTAAAGTTTGTCTAGTTACAAGGGAAAAATTAAAGAGTAGACTTTGTAAGTGTGGATGCTTGTGTGTTTGTTTGTCTGTGTAGGGAGCAATGCTTTTGAAGCCATTAACAGTCACTACAACCTCCATTGCCCTTCTTTGGCAAGCCTGCTGATGTCATTCACATTGAAATACACCTTTGGGGAAGGAGTAGCACAGTAATCTGTGTAGCGCGTGTTATAACTGTGTAATGCTGTAGTGTGATATACTAGTTAGGTAGGCGTTCTATCCCCAGACGTGGCATGTGTGGATGTGTGTGTTTGTTTGTCTGTGGAGCGAGCAATGCTTTTGAGGCCATTCACAGTCACTACAACCTTCATTGCCCTTCTATGGCAAGCCTGCTGATGTCATTCACTTTGAAATACACCTTTGGGGAAAGAGCAGCCCAATGATCTCTGTGGTGCATCCTATAACTGCATAATGCTGTAGTGTGTTATTCTAGTTAGGCAGGGGTTCTATTCCCAGACATGGCAAGTGTAGATTTTTGTGTGTGTGTTTGTCTGTGTAGGGAGCAATGTTTTTGAGGCCATTCACAGTCACTACAACCTCCATTACCCTTCTGTGGCATGCCTGCTGATGTCATTCACTTTGAAATACACCTTTGGGAAACGAATAGCTCAGTAATCTCTGTGTCGCATTCTATAAGTGTGTAATGCTGTAGTGTGTTATACTAGTTAGGCAGGGGTTCTATTCCCAGACATGGCAAGTGTGGATGTTTGCGTGTGTGCTTGTTTGTCTCTGTAGGGAGTGATGCTTTTGAAGCCATTCACAGTCACTACAACCTCCATTGCCCTTCTTTGGCATGCCCGCTGATGTCATTCTCATTGAAATACACCTTTGCGGAAGGCGTAGCACAGTAATCTGTGTAACACATCTTATAACTGTGTAATGCTGTAGTGTGATATAGTAGTTAGGTAGGAATTCTATCCCCAGACATGGCAAGTGTGGATGTGTGTGCTTGTTTGTGTAGCGAGCAATGCTTTAGAGGCCATTCACATTCACTACAACCTTCATTGCCCTTCTTTGGCAAGTCTGCTGATGTCATTCACTTTGAAATACACCTTTGGGGAAGGAGTAGCCCAGTAATCTTTGTTGGGCTTGTGATGTACTAGTTAGGTCGGAGTTTCAATCCTAGACATGGCAACTGTGAGACTGTGTGTCTGTGTGTGTGATTCATATCCTGTGTGGAGGTGGCTGTGAGTGTGTAACAAGTGGACTCATTATGGAGCGGGATTTGAAAATTTCTTATATGGTGGGCCTATTATATGTCACAATGCCCACCTTACAAGGATAACAGATGTCAAACAGCAGCAAGGCTGGGTTTGACAATCCATACCCCTCCATGTGACATCAAGGCCTGCCGAACAATTTAGGCAACCCTTTTATTACCCAGAGAACACTCTCAACCCATGTCTCATACACAAACACACTCGGCTAGGCAACAACCACTATGTTGGTAGTTACCTGCATATTGCCCACATATAGTAACCATGGTGTGATTGCAGCAGACTACAGAGGGCATGGTACCCTGTCCCATAACTACAATAGGCACATAATTGCATACAGTGCTCCTTCACTATGTTCCCCACTGGACGCCTACAACAACTGTAGTGCCATCAAATGTAACCCACAAAGGACATACCATGCCTTATACACATGCCCTGTATGGACAGATGCCACTGACATCAGGGAATACCTGTATCATGCTGTCAGTGTAGGTGCAGGGTCAACCTGGTGTCCATTGCCAGTTCCCACCACATGAGGCCAGGAATGGCACATCTGATAACAATCTGTGTACACAACATGCCCCAGACACCCCAGGTACACTTCCACATGTCATAGAACATGCATGTGGGATGTGTGCACATCCCAGAGACCGTCCATGTCATGGACAATAGAACACATACATGGCAAGCATTGCACAGCACTGGCCACCCACAATAGTAACCCAGATGACTGGATGGTGAATATAATACCCACCTGTGTGGGACAATCCAGACACTACACCCCTGACCCACACTGCAGACCATTTTAATGTGGCCTGATGCCAAGGTATCCCCTTTACCTAGCCTTGTACAGGCTTCTGGCACAGTCAACCACTACACACATGTGAAGCAATGCACCCATGCATGTCAGTACTGGCAACCTGTGTCTGTGTGTGGAGTATAATGATTTTGATGCCATTCACACTCACTACACCTCCCATTGGCCTACTGAAGCATGCCTTCTGATGTCAGACACCTTCACATAACTTTTGCCCATATATCATCCTGATAACCCCTGTGGTGCATGTGATACCTGCGTATTACTGTATTGTGGCAAACTAGCTAGTTGGGAAGTCTAATCCTGACCCAGCCAACTAAGTTAATGTGTGTGAATCCCTTAGAGAGTGTGGCTGTGTCGATGTTGACACCTGTTCATGTAGACAGGCATGTGTACTACACCTACCTTATCCCACCTTTATCACTGTTGCAGATGTCACTCATCATCAGATATACCTTTAGACAGCTCCCCAGCATGTAAGCTCTGTGGCACATGGAATAACTGCCTAGACATATGATAGCAATACATAGCCAGGCAAGGGTTTGAAACCCTGTACTGGTAAGTGTGTGACACAAACATGCTTAGATTCTACTCTCCCACCCCCTCCTTGTCTTACTTTGTCTCTCTCACTCCTTCTCTTGTGGATGTGGAGAACTACACCTGCTTTGCTTAGGCAGCAGCTTGTGTTTTGTAAGTGATGGCCTCTGTATGAATTGCAGTCCCCCACTAGCTGATTGCATGTGGAACAAATGTGGTAACATTCCCATAGCCAATTGCATGGAAACACACTCTATAGCCAGGAACATCATGTGGGTGTTGGGCCTTTTCATTCACTGTGAGAAGGACCTCATGTCAGTGTTTGGCAAACAGCATCACAATTGGTATTAGGATATACCTCTAACAACATACACTGTGGAGACAGGCCAACAAACAGGAGGGGGTTGTGCCAGACATGACTACAGAATGTAAGTGTTGCTCTTCTGCATTTAGAGTAATGTTGGTTTAATAGGGTTTGTGTGGCTGGTCTACATGATTTAATACCTGTCATGACAGTGTAATGTGTTTGAGGAATCTCCCACCTGCAGGGGTATCGGCAGACTGGGCATGTTTGGCATCTTATGTTTCTTGTGTTACTCACAGACCATCTATCTTAGAACTGCAGAAGCATAGTCTGAGGATTGCAGTCAGTACATGGTGACAGCCATGACAGTTACTGACTTTGTATCACCTCATAGGACATATGTCACAACAAACCCTGTTACAACAGTAAATGTATGAGGGTATTACAGCAACATGCCAATATTGGCCCAGTGTTTGTGGCTCCAGCCACAAGTCTGTCAACCTTTGTACATATGTCATGCAGTAAGAGGTGCATATATTCTGTACACCATTATTTATTGACATCATACCTGATAGCAAGCCAGTCAGATATCAGACTGCTAGACATGTTATGTATAGTAGGGGTTATTTCTGAGGACATAACCTGGGCATTCTGTGGTTGTGTGTACACTAGTGGGGTCCATGTACTTATGGTGATTGTCGACAGCATGTGTATTGTGAATACATACCTTGGCCTGCGTACAGAGTGTGGTAGATGTCATTGATCTTGGTCCTGTTCTATCTGATGTTACATGCTGCTCCAGTGTATGGTACCCTATCAGCTCACATGTTTGTAGGGCCAAACACACACATGTCCCATACCACAGACAGTTATTGGACCACACTGTGTCATGACCCAGTATAGCTAAGGTTAGTGTGTGAGTGGCACATATGAGGATGGTGTTGATCAGACAGTCCATATAGTGTAAAATTAAGCTTGCGTACCATATATGGCTGTGGCTGTGTTCACATTGGTTGTGGGTATGTACTTTCACACAGGTGTCTGTTACTCTGCACTGTGACATGTCTGTGGAGCCTGCTATATTTGCAGGTACATGTGTATTCCCCCATACGAAATGTAGGCCAGTGTTGTGGCAGTCTGCCTGTAGTTTGCACAGTGCTTTGTTACATGCCTAGCAGCTTAGTGTTATTACCTAGTGTGATATTATGTCCAGACATTTGCAAGATATACTGCTGCCAGGCCACCATAACTGTTATGTATTCCTGCCAAAGCAGTGGGATTCTGTACAGATGTATGTCACTAACTACTGGGTAGTATGTTACCATATGACCTCTGCACCACCAGTTATTATGTGTCAAGGCAGACAGACATGTGTAAATGCATAAACTGTGTGGGCATATTTAGTCCAGTATTTACTTGATATGCCCATGTACATGGCTGTTAACATCCACATTGTCAGGCTTGGTCCACATGTCTCGCACGAGGGGGATCTGTGTATACCTCTGGACTGACCAGAGAGTACCAGACTGTCCACATATATTGGTCATATCTTTGCTGTAGTCCACAGGACCAATACTGTGCTATCAGTGGTACTGTACTATGGTATCCTTAGGATATCTGTCAGTAAATGATGAGATACATGTGAATAGCAGATATGACTTCCCACAGACAACATGTCTGTTAAGACAACCCCTGTTACAGTAGCAACAGTCTACATATATACCTGCAATACATACATGACATCCCCTTGCACTAAGAGGTTGAGGCTATTGGTGCTGAGATAGGACTCCACTCCATGTTCTGGACATATGGTAAGTATATATATATATATATATATATATATATATATATATATATATATATATATATATATCCATATATCTATATAGATATATAGACATATACATATCTACATACATATATGGATATATATATATATATATATATATATATATATATATATATATATCATCATCTTCTTTCGGCTGTTCCCATTAGGGGTAGCCACAGCAGATCACCTGTTTCCATTTCTTCCTGTCCTCTGCATCTTGCTCTGTCACACCAACCACCTGCATGTCCTCTCTCACTACATCCATAAACCTTATCTTAGGCCTTCCTCTTTTCCTGTTACCTGGTAGCTTCATCCTTAGCATCTTTTTCCCAATATACTCAGCATCCCTCCTCAGCACATGTCCAAACCAACGTAATCGTACCTCTCTGGCTTTGTCTCCAAACCTTCCAACCTGGGCTGACCCTGTAATATACTTATTCCTAATCCTGTCCACCCTCGTCACACCCAGTGCAAATCTTAACATCTTTAATTCTGCCACATCCAGCTCAAACTCCTGCCTTTTTGTCAATGCCACTGTCTCTAACCCATATAACATAGCTGGTCTCACTACCCTCTTGTAGACCGTCCCTTTCACTCTTACAGGTACTCGTCTGTCACAAATCACTCCTGACACTCTTCTCCACCCACTCCATCCTGCCTGTACTCTCTTCTTCACCTCTTTTCCACACTCACTGTTACTCTGAACTATTGACCCCAAGTATTTAAACTCATCCACCTTCGCCACCTCTACTCCTTGCATCCTCACCATTCCTCTATCCTCCCTCTCATTCACACACATATATTCTGTCTTAGTCTTGCTGACCTTCATTCCCCTTCTCTCTAGAGCATATCTCCATCTCTCCAGGGTCTCCTCCACCTGTTCCCTACTCTCACTACAGATCACAATGTCATCTGCAAACATCATAGTCCACGGGGACTCCTGTCTGATCTCGTCTGTCAAACTGTCCATCACCATTGCAAATAAGAAAGGGCTCAGAGCTGATCCTTGATGTAACCCCACCTCCACCTTAAATGCAACCGTCACTCCCACTGCAGACCTCACCACTGTCACACTACCCGCGTACATATCCTGTACCACTCTTACATACTTTTCTGACACTCCTGACTTCCTCATACAATACCACAACTCCTCTCTAGGCACCCTGTCATATGCTTTCTCCAAGTCTACAAAAACACAATGCAACTCCTTCCGACATTCTCTGTACTTCTCCATCAACCCTCTCAGAGCAAAGATCGCATCTGTAGTGCTCTTTCCTGGTATGAAACCATACTGCTGATCACTAATCATCACGTCCCTTCTTAACCTTACTTCCACTTCTCTTTCACATAACTTCATGCTGTGACTGATCAATTTTATCCCTCTGTAGTTACTACAGCTCTGCACATCACCCTTATTCTTAAAAATCGGTACCAAAATGCTTTTTCTCCATTCCTCAGGCATCTTCTCACTTTCCAAGATTTCATTAAACAACCTTGTTAAAAACTTCACTGCCATTTCACCTAAACACCTCCATGCTTCCACAGGTATGTCATCTGGGCCAACAGCCTTTCCATTCTTCAATCTCTTCATAGCTATCCTTACTTCCTCCTTGCTAATCCATTGTACTTCATGATTCACTATCCCTACATTATCCAACCTTTTCTCCCTCTCATTCTCTTCATTCATCAACCCCTCAAAGTACTTTTTCCATCTCCTCAACACACTCTCCTCGCTTCTGAGTATGTTTCTCTCATTATCCTTTATCACCTTTACCTGCTGCACATCTTTCCTAGCTCAGTCCCTCTGTCTAGCCAATTGGTACAGGTCCTTTTCTCCCTCCTTAGTGTCCAGTCTTTCATACAACTCTTCATATGCCTTATCCTTAGCCTTCGCCACCTCTCTCTTTGCCATGCACCTCATCTCCTTATACTCCTGTCTACTTTCTTCATCTCTCTGACAATCCCACTTCTTCTTTGCCAGCCTCTTTCTCTGTATACTCTCCTGTACTTCCTCATTCCACCACCATGTCTCCTTGTCATCCTTCCTCTGTCCAGATGTGATACCAAGCACCTTTCTATACATATACAAACATATATATATATATATATATATATATATATATATATATATATATATATACATATACACATCTATATATGTCTACACATATACAGATATATAGATATATATGCATATATAGTTATAGATATCTACATATATATCAACATAAATATATATATCTGTATAGATATATATGCACATATAGTTATAGATATATACATATAAATCAACATAAATAGGTATATCACACAGAGATCTATAAATGGTCATGTATATGATGCACTATACAGATGTGTATAAATACATATATATGAATAATTATGTGTATGTACATGTAGACATATATCTACATATGTATATGTATATATCCATATCCTTGTCATGTGTAGACATTACTGTTGTGTATACCTTTCCAGATGTATCATACTGTATGTATCTGATATGTGTATATTTAGATATAACAACATATGTGATGCAACAGTAATATCACTAATGTGCTATACAATTGTAGAAGTCACAGCGATTGTTCAATACTATTCAATATGTCTACTGACAGATGTATTGGAAATACAACAACTGTTGTCACAGCTGTTATGGCGTAGTGGGTTACTGTTGTGACTATAGTGTACAGGGTCCTGGGTGCAAGGGCTGTCTATTTTGTTGCTAGGTAGAACAGGCGCTGTTGGATACAGAGTGGTTAAGGCAGTTTTGAGCAGCTTTAAGTGCATTTGCGTGGGGATGTGTGAAGCTAAGCAATGCTAATGTATGGTTAAATGTACAGGTGCTTACATCATATAGGCTTCACTTACCAGTGTGCAAATGTGCTTAGCTGTTATATTGCAGCAATGCTGACACCTGCTAAGCATGGCTCAGCTCTGGCAACCTGTGTTCACATTCCAGTCTGATAACATAGCAGGGTAATCACATCTGTAATAGGTGTATGTAATGCCATGTACATAACATCAGTCTATGTGCTGTCAGTACAATAGCAAGGGGTGTGAGTGTAATGTCTGGGACACTTGAGTATATAAGACCTGTACAACACTCCTATCCATGTGAATGTGTTACATACAAGGGTAGTATCCCAGGTTATGTGGCGTCAAACTGGCATGTAGTGTATCATGCCATTACTACTGCTGACAGTGGTTTCCCAAGCAAGAGTAGATTGCTAATTGTAGTACTGGCAACAAGCACCCCTGCATGCATAGATGGACTCTGAGTCCTCACTGTTGTGTTCCTGGTGTGCGAGCTGTGTCACAATATATATCTCTACTGGATAATGATCTGACATGTGGAAATTAACTGTAGATAGCACATGTCAGTGAGAGCTGCCAGCATGTAGTAATGGCATACATATTGGTGTCAGACATCTATCTGTCAACACATTCATCCTACTGCATAGCTAGTTGGCAAGCTGATGTCTGTCAGTCCCTGTACAGAAGTGCAGATGTCAGGTATCCAGCTTGGATACATATAGGCAACCTATGCTTGACTGACACTGACATTTCTGCCCAGCTGTGTTTTAACTGGCACAGATAGGACACAACACCCTGTATGCACCACATGCCATGGGTACCTCCACTACACTACCACAATCAACAGAACAGTCTTGGGCACAGGTCTCCAACACCGACACTAACCATGTTTCGTAATACATGTTGCATACATGTCAACTGGATCACCTTACTGGCCATTTGCAGGAGGCACCCAGAGGATTGGCTGATGCATGTCACTCTCACCCTGAGGGTCACCACAGTGGTGTCTTTAGATAGATTGCTTGTTGGCACATGGCAGGTGGCATGATACCACTGTACACACATCCCCTACACTTCCCATCTCTCCATGGACAATAGCCAGGTACCCACCTATGATCACCTGCGGCGATGCACCCCTGTACTGACAAATGTGTACATATGCATTACTGAGAATATCAGTGTCTGTGTGCTAGTACACCTGTAGATGGGAATACTATGAGGCTCGTCACACCCACCGCAACACCCATTGCCATTGTTAGATGTGGCTGTTGCTGTACCAGACATTACATGTACCCTGTTATGCTCCTCTCCCTAAAGGCTACCCGAGCCTTGCAGTACCAGCACAACACTGTTGTACAAATGGGTTGATAGCATGGGATACCCACTGAGTTCTGGCAAGTGTGTG
Organism: Protopterus annectens; assembly: GCF_019279795.1. Classification (NCBI taxonomy): domain Eukaryota; kingdom Metazoa; phylum Chordata; order Ceratodontiformes; family Protopteridae; genus Protopterus; species Protopterus annectens. Next base: position 1,393,647,979 of record NC_056726.1, read on the forward strand.
TATGTGTGCATGTGTGCATATCTATAGGGTACAGCATTCCGAGGCCACATACTCCTATTACAATATACATTGCCACACAGTATTATGGATAGTGATGTTGCTGCCCATAGGAGAGGCATGACAATGCATCAACCTACTGTGCCTGTGGCATGTGCATTAGATGCATATCCCTGTAGTACCACTATTGGGATGGACAATGGGTTGTATCGCAGTCCTGGTCAATGTGTGATGGCGGATATTTCAGAGCATCATCATGGTTTCCAGTGTGTACAATATCCACAGTGGGGTGTGGGTGCTGTGTACACTGTCATTACACCATGATACCACTGTGTAGTGAACACTGTTACCATCAACCATACAGGTAACTGATAACACAATCCAGCCCAGTTAGGTATGTGCTGTGTGCAGCCTACCTCTAACATATTGGACACACTGACAAGTTAGTTAGCACTGACAGGCTCAGGTCTCTCAGATGTGTGTCTGCCTGTTATGTGTCTGTTAATGTGTATATGATGGTATGTCACACTATGTATTGTCCATATACAACCATTACATCCCCCATTACCATACTGCACATGCCTGGAGATGTTCTGCATGTAACATGTAACCTGGAACACACCTCATCCTAAATGTTGTGTGGTGTGTGCAATTAAAGCCACACACATCAGTAGCAATACATACCTAGGTAGGGGTCTAGTCCCAGTGTTGCCAAGTAGGATTGTGAGTGTATGTGGAGGGATCTACATCAGGTTGCTGATTATACATGTCCCAGGGGGTCACCTGTCCATGTGGCACAGGCAGTAACTGTTATACAGACCTGTGACATGTTCAACTGTACCCAGGATATGGCACAGCCATGCTGTCACCACAGTGCCATACCCCTTGTGAGATATGACAGCAGACCATCCTCCTACTGACACATGTACACCTATAACCCAACTGGATAACATTATGGAGACCACAATCACTCAGTGTTACTAACAACTATAATACATCATGGCTGGATAGCTACACTACCTGACATGTAAGCATTAAACATTACTGCTCTCAACATGTTACACAGCAGTACATTGGTACACTGTAATACAGTCACCGCATGCATCATAACCATATTATCCTGCCCCTGCATCAATGTTATGGATGACAGGGATTGGCACAGGTATCATCATATTCACAGTGTGTGTTGTTGGTTTGCCAGAGACCTACGGTGGGCCATACATTTGACACCATGTGTGTGGGTTGTAATTTGCTGATATGGGTGTGGTGATGTGGTGTGTGTGGGTATGGGGTTGCCCTAGGTGTGTTTGTATAGTGTGTGGGTATGCATACACACAGTTCTGCTATATGGTTGCCCTATGCAGGTGTTTCTTGGACAGCTGCAGACCATACCTGGCAGGGTGTGCAATTCAACATCTCCAGCCATGGACACATGGACTGTGCCTGCCAGGGGTTCCATGGGCACATCCAGGTACAGGCCTCAATGTGCTACTCTCCCCTGATCATGACATATGTCTGCTGGAACCAGGTCCCTCCTGGGAGTGACCAGGGCCATGTGCATGTGGCCTGCTGTGGTGTGGTGTGGAAAGTGCCCCCCCTGCAGTGCCGGGACTGGCACTGCCACTATGGGAGCGGCTTGGGGTCCTTGCACGTCCACATCAACCACCAGATGTTGGTGTTGCTGGCCTATGTCCACACAGCCATCATCCCACTCCCACCACATGTTCTAGCATGGACAAGCCATGGTCGATGAGGCCCACCATCTCACCCAACCATCTATCCATGACCTTGGTATAATCACGGAGGGCACCTGCAAGTTCATGGATGTTGTCACTTACAGATGACAAAGCAGCCCTCTGCAGCCTCAGACCCTGTCTGCTGTACAGTTCCATACGTGCCTGTGCCCCCATGACAGTCTGAAACATGCATCTGGTGGTATCAGTTGTGACACTTCTGCCAGGGGCATGATAACCAGTGGCCCTCCCATGCGCACCCTTCTGCCTATGTGGTGCCCTGCCAGACATCCGGCTATGCCTGCTGTGTCCAGACACAGCAGGTGTAGATACCACACTCTCCTGTGCACTGCCTCCAACTGTCAAACGATGGCGCAGTTTCGGCCTTTGACAACCCCGCCTGTGCCTCAAGAGACCTGTCATCATTTTTGGTGTCTGTATCGACACCAATATCAGATTGCATGCAGGAGGGACCCTGACCCACCTTACCACCTGTGAGGGGAAAACAGGAAATGCACTTTAAGACCTGTACGGCATTGCATAACAGTACACACATGTACACACACACACACACACACACACACACACACACACACACACACACACACACACGCACACACACACCCTGAAATTCCACCATAATACCTACCTGTTCCTGAGTTTACAGACAGTCCCAAGTTTATTCACGTAAGTTCCCCATCCTGCATCACACTTGGTAACATACACTCATTAATACCACTCATTAACGTATCATTCTTCTAAATGTCTAGACAAGTGATCACAGCACATGACTTGTTACTCCATTACCTCTTTGACTTGATTGGAGTAGGTTTTACAAAGACTCACTGCTCTCAACCAGTGTTCACCCTGGGTATGTCCGGACATCATGAGCATGGCTCCCATATGTTAGGGGCTACTACATTCACTCAATAATGTCACGCACTGTAGTGCCATACATAACTACTGCTCACTAGATGCAAGATCTGCTGCTCAATAAACTTATTATGTGGACAACAGTAATATATGGATACACTCCCTGGTGTTGTCTAGTAATTCCCCAATGCATCTGTAGTGTTGCATACGTAGGTAGTCATTCACTTTTCTGCTGATTGCAATCTTAACAGTATACCTGGTGTCTAGTGTTCCTCCCAATGCATGTTCCATGCTACAAACCTTATTATACTATCAGCTGTCCATAGATTACATATCAGACAAGTATTCCTGGTGTCTAATGTGTCAGTCCATGTCCATGTACTGCATGATTCCAAAGGGAAGTACTGACATATGAACAACCCCACAATCACACATGTGCATACATGGACACCCACACAAACACACACACATATGCACACACATCCTGCATGCATCAACCCGCCTCCACTCCACCAAATTTCACTTACAGACAACCCCCCCCACACACACACACACCTACAGGTGAGGTTGCACAAAGATAGTACACATAGACCTCCCATTACCCATCTGTCAACATGCATAACATATGGTACTCAACAGCATGCAGTACAGCTATAGTCAATCCATGCTAGCAACAGTATACATGTGTGTGATCCATGGGCTGTGTTAGTAGGTGATGCCCCTTCCCCTGGAAAACACTGCACCCATGTATACAGTATTGCTGTGCACCTGTTCTGCACCCTGCCATGCACTGTGCACCATACCTCACAGGTGTGCACACCATTGCTGAATGTGTATTACTGTGTCAGTTATGTCTGCTCTAATGCTCACAGCCCCTATGTGTTTGTCGACACATACCTGGGATGATATGTGAACAGATGTCATTTGTGAATGCCTGATGTCTGATTTACAGATTGCAACATCAGCGGTGCATGCATCACAAATACGATATTATTACACTGACAACCATCAAACCTTACCGTGGCTATGGGGAGTGTGCACACCCTTATTGATATGACGCCCTCTTCCTTGATATGCCATGGGACCACATCACTGCATATGTTAACATTACATGAGCCTGATATGTGACCTATGTCCTGTACATTCAAATGCAGTGTCTATCAATTGTGTTAGTTGTGCTGATGCTGACAGCAATGCATACACATTGTGGGTGCATATGTGTGCACGCCCTTATCATGACAGCTTGTTTCACCTACTGTTATGTGTACTACAGCAGTCACTATTCCTGGCTGGGGTATACTAGCATGGGCCATCTGCATTTGCCAGTATATGGTCAGTCTTCCCTACACATGTCCCCAACTCTGCATGATTGCAAGGTGGACTCATGTGCACATCCCTTGGAGTTCACACACTGCCGTCACTATTGCTGTGGAGTCAGGCTTACATCTGCCACAGTTCCTAACCCTGACTGTGTACAGATACAGACATTCGTAGTATCCTTAGGATCCCTGCTGCAGTGCACTGGTGTGTCATGATGACACCCCCTCCCCACCTTCAGCCTTTTTGCAGATGCTTGGCAACTATGGCCTACACATGTGTGTCAGTTTGCAGTGTCCCAAACACTGAACACCACGTGTAACAGCCTAGTCCCAGCTAATGAACTGCAAACATACAGATGTACACTGGCACCAGCACAGTACAGATGGGGATGGTGGGCCTGAGGTGGGGTGAAGTGTTGGTTGTGCAGAACATGTATCTTACATGATACTGTCTGTAGGTTTCCAACATGGTCATGGTACACCAGTACACATTGCAATGCATGACTTTTGGGGACCTCTTCTGTTATGCATACACTACCTATAGAGAGGCCCGGTTGATGTTTCCTGTGCTACAAGTGGCACATCTGATTAATCTAACCCATAAGCCACATGCTTGCAGAGTCCAGGCAATTGCTGACATGGGTACTGCACAACCAGTACAAGCTAGACATTCCTGCAACCCCCTGTGTTGTGACATTTTACTAGGCAGCCCACATGACCAGTTTGCTACATGTGGCATCATCTGTCTTGGATGGTCATCTGTTTATTTCCTACATCATTCCTGTCCCATACATCCTTGCCACATAAATGACTATCTACACTGTTTGCCATGGTATATGCAATGGTGAGGTATGGCTACATATCCAGCTCATGGGTGCTACCTGTTGGGAATGGGGCCCACACCATGTAAGATGTGTGCAAGCCACAGCTGACTCTGTTGCAAGTAAGTGTGCACATTTGATGGCCAAATCTCTTGGACAGCAGACCAATACACGGTGTGACATGGGGATGTGTACTTGCTGAAAGGTGCATTTCCATGACAAATTCTTGCAGTCAGTACCTCAACAGCTGCTTCCACTATATTTTATCTGGAGTGTGTGCACACATATGCTTCCATTTGCTGCACTAACCTACAATTCTGTATTACACACTCATTTCTCATGTTGGGACCAAATTGCAGGGTTTAAGGGTTGTGGACTGCAGTATTATGATATGCCGTAGTGTAGATCTGTAACAGTTGCCATTGTAATACTGGTATATACACTGTTGTAGCACTGTATAAGGTTTATGTTTCACACATGTCCCTACTGTAGGCCATTTGTCCCATCATTATTTTCATCTCTGTGGACATATTTTGCAATGACAGAATGTTAGTTATATTTTGAGGTGTCTGACATACCCTTCAAATACATCATCATGGTCACTACTGTGATGCAGTGCAGTTAACAGCAACAATACATGAACATGTACAGCATGCATTATGGGTAGGTGTGTTAGATGTGTGCATGGAATATACCATAGCCATTACATGACCGGTGTATTGACAAGCATGAACATAAACCATACTCACCAGCTACAGGCTGCTGCCTTGGTGGTATACCAGAGGGACCTACATAAATGTGTGAGAGATGTGATGTCAGTAGCCACAGCTGTGGCATTGGTACAGGGTGGGTGCAGCATTACAGTACATCAACAGTACAAGTCCACAATACTACAGCTTATGCACATCAGTTTATTACTACTACGCAGCAACAGACCATATATATGTCATCTCACATATGCATGATCTACCTGTACAGATGCAGATGGATACGCAACAGTGGTCTACTGATGTGCCCTGTGGCCTTACCTGCATGCTCCTCTGCCGGAGTGGGTAGCACCCACCTCAACTATACTCTCTACCAGTTGTTGTGTGTGTGGGCAGGTGCCACAAAGCAGGTGAGGAGTTCCTCAACATGTGTCAGGCGGGATGGATGGCATGAACCCCCCCCCCGTTGTGAGGTGATTCCCCCCAGACTGCAGCAG